>NC_041386.1:541316508-541335226 GCF_002162155.2 Triticum dicoccoides | reverse complement strand
CCGTGGGGCTGGCCTTGGGCTTCCCGGGCCGCGCGGTGGGAGGCGGCGGCGTGGACACGTGGCGGCGTCTGATAGGCGCGGGCGGGCGGCGGCGGCATGTCCGGCCGGAACGGACACGTCCGGCGCGGCGCGAGGTGGATTTTTAGGGTTTCGGGGAGGGGGGTCCGAGATTTTCGAGGAGGACCTATTTATAGGTATAGAGGGAGCTAGGAGAGTCCAAATGAGGTGCGGTTTTCGGCCACGCGATCGTGATCGAACGCTCTAGATGATGCAGAAAGCTTAGGTGTGTTTTGGGTCAAATTGGAGGGGTGTTGGGCTGCAACACACACGAGGCCTTTTCGGTCCCTCGGTTAACCGTTGGAGTATCAAACGAAGTCCAAATGGTACAAAACTTGACAGGAGGTCTACCGGTAGTAAATCAAGGCCGCTTGGCAAGTCTCGGTCCAATCTGGAAATGTTTAATCCCCACACATGAAATAAAGGTAGAATTGACCACCGGAGGAGAACGAAGCGCCGGAATGCAAAACGGACAACGGGGAAAATGCTCGAATGCATGAGATGAACACGTATGCAAATGCAATGCACAAGATGACATGATATGAGATGCATGGCAACGATACAACACACGGAGACAAAGAACCCGAACCCGAGAAAATAAAATAACTTAACGCCGGAAACGGCAAGAGTTGGAGTACAAATTGGGAAAGTTACATCCGGGGTGTTACAGCTGGCTTGCTGCAATAACTCCACCACCTTCTTGATAATGAGCATGTATAGTAGGTTTTGTTGTAAGACTTGCTGAGTACCTTTGTACTCATGTTGCTTTAATTACTGTTTTCAGACGACAACACCGCCCCCTCCGATGGGTTTTATGTAGACGTCGATGTCGATGAGTAACTTGCCTCCCAGGTGGTGATTCTGGCCATGGAGGGCCCTATGTAGATAGTCAGGCTTCGCAAGCCTTCTTTCTTTCTAGTGTCTGTACTCAGACTATTTGCTTCCGCATGTGCTTGTATGCTTGTATGCTTGTATGACTTGAGTGTCGGGTCATGTGACCCCTACCTGTATGAACATGTTATGTATGGCTCTCCGGAGCCTTTAAATAAAGTACTTGAGTTATAGAGTTTTGTTGTGATGCCATGTTGTATTTGCACATATCGAGCATATTGTGTGTATGATTGAAATGCTTGGTATGTGTGGGATCCGACAATCTAGTAGTTTATCCTTGGCAGCCTCTCTTATGGGGAAATGTAGTCTAGTGCTCCTTGAGCCATAGTAGTCCGCTACAGCCCGGTTCACCGGAGTCCTGCTAGCCCAGCACTACTGCTCAAGACACTTGACTGGCTGGCATGTGTTTCACTTCGTTCCTATGTCTGTCCCTTCGAGGAAATGTCACGCGGTGACATACGGAGTCTTGCCTAGCCTGCTACAGCCCGGGTTCCCCGGAGTCCTGTTAGCCCAGTGCTACAGCCCAGATTCACTCGCTGATGACCGACATGCTTGATGTGATTCATGTATGCCTGTCCCCGTAGGTTAGTGCCGCTTTGGGTTCACGACTAGCCATGTCGGCCCGGGTTCTCTGTCATATGGATGCTAACGACACTATCATATACGTGAGCCAAAAGGCACAAATGGTCCCGGGCCATGGTAAGGCGACACCCATGGGGATACCGTGCGTGAGGCCGCAAAGTGATATGAGGTGTTACCGGCTAGATCGATGTGACTTGGAATCAGGGTCCTGACAGCGTTGGCATCAGAGCTGGACTGCCTGTAGGTTCGTTGAGCCAAACTGGTCGATGTCGAGTCTAGAAATGCTTTAGTTATATGTAGGGGAATTGATTGTGGGAGGGAACGTAAGGCTCTTTTACTCCTTTACCTTATGCCCTCTGATCTAAGTCATTCTCTTCTTTTTCTACATGGGTTAAGGACTAGGCTCTCTTCCTTCTATCAGGTTCACGTGTTACTATTCCGTAGTAGCTTATAGGATTGTTGTTACAAGCCTCAGTACAGTTTCTACTACTTTTAGTATGTTGTCAGTGAACCAGAACCTTGATATGATGTTGTTGAGTGGTATTGCAAACTGTTGTGGATGTCTCAAATATTTTTTCTGAGCATTTACAACCGTTATGCTGTCCGATTTCTCCTAGGAAATTCTAATGCCTTTGCATTATTCTGTGCTTTCAGATGGCCACCCGTTCCCAGAACCAAGTGGTTCGTCTGACCCGGTGCCTCGATGTACCCGGTCATACGGCCATGTTGGTTCGAGTGATGGTCGAGTCAGGCTATCGGTGGTATCCGGAATATACCGTCGAGGAGTAGTTCCGAGACTTCAACCAGAGCCAGTACCTTTGTACTGTTAGGATATATCCCTCTTATCCTGGAGCCACTGAGCCCGTTCACTTTTCCTATGGACTTGGGGTCACTATTGAGATGTCTGTGCAGGATGCAGCTTACTCAATGATGACTATCATTTGAGCCAGGACTACCTTGCTTCAGAACACCGATTTCCGCTACATGCCAGCCTCACTTCCTGGAGCACAGGGGTACTATCAGGCTTTGTACTATGACTCTACACATGAGGAGTCACTACTCCGCACCACTGCCGAGATGCTCGAGTATAAGGACCACGAACATTGGGCTTTGCGTATGGAGCTTTTCAACTCTCGTGCTGATCACTGGGCCACTTTGACTCGGTTTGCACCTGCGGTGCAGGCATGATACATGGACCTGAGGGACCTATACCCTATACGGTCTGGATTGCTAAATTGTATTGAGTGGCATGATGTAGGAGGCATCACCCCTCCTCGTGGTCCCCGTCTGCCACCGTCTGTGGGACCAAGGCCACATCCGAGTCCCTATTGTCCGCAGACTCCGCAGGACCATCTGTTCCCAGATGATCATGTTCCACTTCCAGGCTTTGGTGGTGAATTTTATGAGGATTACTACGGAGCTGTCTGAGCTAGTAGTAGTTTCACTAGTACTGTAATAAACTAATAGTTGTATCCTCCACAGTCCCGCGTGACCGTGGGATACGACTTGGTGTGTATCACGCTCCGGGGGTGTAGAAAAATAATGTATAGGAGCTTGGAATGCCTCCGATGAGATGTAATGTCTTTCACCGTAGTTGTACTCTAGCCTGGGCTTGTACTAAACTATGTACGGTGTGTATGACCAATGGTATATATATGGAAGTTTCTATATTACCATGTCGTGCAATGAACATCTTAGCATTCCATGTTATCCATTACATTCTGCACTTCCTTGCCAAGTTTGTGCCATCCTTGTCTAAACCGTTGTCTTGTTTTTCCTAGGATGGTCAACACCCGCAGCAACCCTGCTGCCCCAGAGCAGGGAGAAGCCAGTGCAGCTAGGGGTGAAAATCTGCCTCACCCGCCTTCTCCGGCCGAAGTTTGTTGGGGAATGTAGTAATTTCAAAAAAATTCCTACGCACACGCAAGATCATGGTGATGCATAGCAATGAGAGGGGAGAGTGTGATCTACGTACCCTTGTAGATCGACAGCGGAAGCGTTGTGACAACGCGGTTGATGTAGTCGTACGTCTTTACGATCCGACCGATCCAAGCACCGTTACTCCGGCACCTCCGAGTTCTTGGCACACGTTCAGCTCGATGACGATCCCCGGGCTCCAATCCAGCAAAGCATCGGGGAGGAGTTCCATCAGCACGACGGCGTGGTGACGATTTTGACGTACTACTGCTGCAGGGCTTCGCCTAAGCACCGCTACAATATTATCGAGGAGTATGGTGGCTGGGGGCGCCGCACACGGCTAAGGAATAGATCACGTGGATCAACTTGTGTGTCTCTGGGGTGCCCCTGCCTCCGTATATAAAGGACTAAAGGGGGGGGAAGCGGCCGGCCAAGGAGGGTGCGCCAGGAGAGTCCTACTCCCTCTAGGAGTAGGATTCCCCCCCCCCCAATCCTAGTTGGAATAGGATTCGCGGAGGGGGGAAAAGAGAGAGAGGGGCCGGCCCCCTCTCCTTGTCCTATTCGGACCAAGGGAGGGGAGGGGCGCGCGGCCCATGTAGGGCTGCCTCTTCTCTTTTCCACTAAGGCCCATCATGGCCCATTTAGCTCCCGGGGGGTTCCGGTAACCTCCCGGTACTCCGGTAAAATCCTGATTTCACCCGGAACACTTCCGGTATCCAAACATAGGCTTCCAATATATCAATCTTTATGTCTCAACCATTTCGAGACTCCTCGTCATGTCCGTGATCACATCCAGGACTCCGAACAAACTTCGGTACATCAAAATGTATAAACTCATAATATAACTGTCATCGTAACCTTAAGCGTGCGGATCCTACGGGTTCGAGAACAATGTAGACATGACCGAGACATGTCTCCGGTCAATAACCAATAGCGGAACCTGGATGCTCATATTGGCTCCTACATATTCTACGAAGATCTTTATTGGTCAGACCGCATAACAACATACATTGTTCCCTTTGTCATCGGTATGTTACTTGCCCGAGATTCGATCGACGGTATTCCAAATACCTAGTTCAATCTCATTACCGACAAGTCTCTTTACTCATTCCATAATACATCATATCACAACTAACTCATTAGTTGCAATGCTTGCAAGGCTTATGTGATGTGCATTACCGAGAGGGCCCAGAGATACCTCTTCGACAATCGGAGTGAGAAATCCTAATCTCGAAATACGCCAACCCAACATGTACCTTTTGGAGACACCTGTAGAGCTCCTTTATAATCACCTAGTTACATTGTGACGTTTGGTAGCACACAAAGTGTTCCTCCGGCAAATGGGAGTTGCATAATCTCATAGTCATAGGAACATGTATAAGTCATGAAGAAAGTAATAGCAACATACTAAACGATCGGGTGCTAAGCTAATGGAATGGGTCATGTCAATCAGATCATTCAACTAATGATGTGATCCCGTTAATCAAATAACAACTCTTTGTCCATGGTTAGGAAACATAACCATCTTTGATTAACGAGCTAGTCAAGTAGAGGCATACTAGTGACACTCTGTTTGTCTATGTATTCACACATGTATTATGTTTCCGGTTAATACAATTCTAGCATGAATAATAAACATTTATCATGAAATAAGGAAATAAATAATAACTTTATTATTGCCTCTAGGGCATATTTCCTTCAAAGTTATATTGGAGGTGGAAAGAAACAAGCGTGAGACTAACCGCTTGCTGGAGCGGATTGAGCAGAACACTGCACGTCAACAGCGAAATGACTTGGTGTCAATCAATGACTTTATCAAGTTGTACCCACCAAAGTTTAATCATTCCGTTGAGCCCCTCGACGCGGATGACTGGCTTCGCAGCATCACCCACAAGCTACGTTCTGCCAACGTGGCCGAAGCTGATAAGGTTACCTATGCTGCCTACCACCTCGAAGGCCCTGCTAGCCTTTGGTGGGAAAACTTTGAGGCTATGCGCCCGGTCGGTCAAATCACTACTTGGGCTGAATTCAGTGAGGCTTTCCGTGAGCACCACATCCCGGAAGGTCTCATAGATCGCAAGAGGGAAGAGTTATGCAATTTTACCCAAGGCAGACTGACTGTGGATGCATATAGTTGTGAATTTGGGAATCTGGCACGATATGCTCCTGAAGAGGTATCCACCGACGCTAAGAAGCAGGCAAGGTTCCGCAAGGGACTTAGCCCCGAGCTTCGCCGCGATCTTCGTCTGCACGAGTGCACCTCCTTCCAGAAGTTGGTCAATAAGGCAATCAGTGCTGAGACAGGCCAGTCTGACTATGACGCTTCATGCAAGCAGTCTCATGATTTTGGCTCTTCATCCGGCTCTCGATCTCAGAAGCGCCGGGTGTGGATTCCAAGCACAACGCTGCCAACCAGGTTCATTCTGAGGCCATCCTTTGAGGCGCCTCGCCCCAACCAGTAGTTTGCACCGCCTAAACCCTATGGTGGCCCCGCTGCTAGTGCTGCTCCACACCCCAACGTTGTGACATGTTTCAAGTGTGGAGAGCCGGGTCACTACAGCCGAGAGTGTCCCCGGAACAACAACCCCAATCAGTCTGGAAAGTCCGTTGGCCGTGGTAAGCCAGCGGGAAAGACATTCTACGCCAAGCCAGCCACCACTGCACGTGGCCATGTCAACTATGTCTCAGTTGAGGAGGCTCATGATGATCCTAACATCGTCCTTGGTACGCTCCTTGTTAATTGCCATCCGGCATCTGTTCTTTTCGATATTGGAGCATCTCATTCATTCATATCTGAGAGCTATGCTCGATTGCATAACACGACATTCTGTGACATGCCCACTTCCATGGTAATTCAAACTTCGGGTTCCAAATGGCAAACTTCTAGAGTAAGCCATGGGAATGAAATTCTTGTCGATAGACTTGTCTTCCTTGCATCTTTAATAGCTCTCAAGTCCACGGACATAAACATCATCTTGGGTATGGACTGGATGTCAGCTCATTATGCTAAGATTGATTGTGCCACTAGAACCGTTCAACTTACTCACCCATCGGGCAACACAGTCAATGTCTTAACTCGAGTGGCCAAGCGCCAGCTTTACTCCCTAAATGCCAACCCCCTTCCAGACCTTGAAGATATTCCGGTAGTCCGAGACTTTCCGGATGTCTTTCCAGAAGAACTGCCAGGTGTTCCACCTGACAGGGATGTCGAGTTTGTGATAGACCTTGTTCCAGGAACCGTCCCAATTTCTAGAAGACCCTATAAGATGGCACCCTTAGAACTAGCCGAGCTTAAGAACCAACTCGATGAGTCCTTGAAAAAGGGTTTCATCCGTCCTAGTTCCTCTCCTTGGGCTTGCCCCGTCCTCTTCATCAAGAAGAAGATGGAATGGATCGAATGGTTGTAGATTACCGACCTGTCAACTTGGTCACTATCAAGAACAAGTATCCGCTCCCCAGGATCAACGATCTGTATGACCAGCTCGTTGGATCCTCAGTCTTTTCCAAGATGGATTTGAGGTTGGGCTACCATCAAATCAAAATCAGAAACGGGGACATTCGCAAAACGGCCTTTCTTACTCGCTATGGCCAATACGACTACACCATCATGTCCTTCGGTTTAACCAATGCCCCAGCCACCTTCTCTTGGTTAATGAACTCGGTCTTCATGGAGTATTTGGATAAATTCGTTGTGGTATACCTTGATGATATACTCATCTACTCCAAGAATGAGGAGGAACATGCCGAACATCTAAGGCTGGTATTGACGAAACTTCGAGAGCATCGCCTTCATGCCAAATTCTCCAAGTGTGAATTTTGGTTGCCAGAAGTGACCTATCTAGGCCATGTAATCTCTGGTAAGGGTATTGCTGTCAATCCCGAGCGAGTTCAAGCCGTCCTTGATTGGACTCCACCTGAAACGGTCAAGCAAGTTCGGAGCTTCCTTGGCTTAGCGAGCTATTGCCGCCGCTTCGTCGAGAATTTCTCCAAGGTTGCTAAACCCCTAACTGAACTCCTCAAGAAAGATAAAAAGTTCAAGTGGACCCCATAGTGCGAGTTCAGCTTTCAGGAACTGAAAAGACGCCTGACATCTGCTCCCGTACTGGTACCACCAGATTTCTCCAAGGACTTTATTATCTATTGCGACGCCTCGCGACAAGGACTAGGTTGCATACTCATGCAAGATCGTCAGGTAATTGCCTATGCCTCACGAAAATTACACCCCCATGAGGAAAACTATCCCACACATGATCTAGAGCTTGCAGGTGTAGTCCATGCACTTAAAACTTGGTGACATTACCTTCTCGGTAATCGTTGCGAGATCTTCACCGATCACCAAAGTTGAAAATATATCTTCACCCAACCAGATTTGAATCTGAGGCAAAGACGTTGGGTCGAGTTGATCTCAGATTACGACTTAGGAATAACTTACACCCCGGGCAAAGCCAATGTCATGGCTGATGCGCTAAGTCGTAAATCTTATTGTAACAGCCTGATGTTACAACAAAGTCAACCACTTCTCCATGAGGAATTTCGTAAGCTTAACCTTCACATTGTTCCTCGAGGATTCCTATCCACCCTGGTGGCGAAGCCTAACCTTACGAATCAAATCATAGCTGCCTAGAAGCGTGATAAGGGCATATCCCAGATTAAGGAAAACATCGCTAGCGGAGTTGCTAAATGTTTTTCCATGGATGAGCGAGGTGTTGTTTTCTTTGAGAACCGCTTGGTGGTTCCCAAGAAACAACATCTACGCTAGTTGATTCTTAAGGAAGCTCATGATTCCCCTCTGACCATTCATCCCGGTAGCACTAAAATGTATCAAGACCTACGCCAGAGGTTTTGGTGGACTAGGATGAAGAGAGAAATTGATCAATACATTGCTAGTTGCGACGTCTGTCGTCGTGTTAAAGCAGAGCATCAATGGCCTGCTGGCACCCTTCAACCTTTGGCTATTCTTGAGTGGAAATGGGTTAAAATCAGTATGGATTTCATTACTGGGTTTCCCAGGACCAAGAGAGGGAATAATGCCATCCTCGTCGTGATCGATCGTCTCTCCAAGGTGGCCCACTTTCTACCTGTTCGTGAGAGTATCACCGCTAGCCAGCTAGCTGACTTATACATCTCCCGAATAGTGTCTCTTCATGGTGTCCCATTGGAAATTAACTCAGACCGTGGGAGTCTCTTCACCTCTCGATTTTGGGAAAGTTTCCAAAATGCTATGGGAACTCGTCTCTCTTTTAGCACCGCCTTCCACCCCCAATCAAGTGGTCAAGTAGAGCGAGTAAATCAAATTCTGGAAGACATGCTCCGAGCTTCTGTCATCTCATTCGGAATGGATTGGGAGAAATGCCTTCCATTCGCGGAGTTCGCTTATAACAATAGTTATCAAGCTAGCTTGGGCAAAGCTCCTTTCGAAGTTCTCTATGGACGAAAATGTCGAACACCCCTTAACTGGTCAGAAACGGGGGAAAGACAACTCTTTGGCCCGGATATGATTCAGGAAGTAGAAGAGCAGGTTCGCATTATTCGTGAGAAATTGAAAACAACCCAATCTCGTCAAAAGAGCCAATATGACCGTAAACATAAGCTCATGACTTATGAAGTCGGCGAGAAGGCTTACCTTCGGGTCACTCCGTTAAAGCGAACCCATTGATTTGGTATCAAAGGCAAATTGGCTCCTCGTTACATTGGACCCTTTCGCATTCTTGCCAAACGAGGAGAAGTTGCCTACCAATTGGAACTACCTCCACATCTTTCCAGAGTTCACGATGTCTTCCACGTTTCTCAACTCAGGTGTTGCTTCGTGGATCCTATCCATGGAGTGGACCACGAAACGCTTGATCTACAAGATAATCTCTCTTATCGGGAATATCCCGTTCGTATCCTTGATCAAGACGAGCGTACCACTCGACGCCATAACATCAAGTTTCTCAAGGTTCAATGGTCACACCATTCCGAAAAGGAAGCCACTTGCGAAAGGGAGGATCGTCTTCGACTCGAGTACCCCACCTTCTTCCCAACAGATCCTAAATCTCGGGACGAGATTCTTTTGAGTGGGGGTGAGTTGTCACACCCTAGCTAGTTCATGCATTAGAGTGTTGCATCATGTTTAAATTTCCAGAAAACTGAAATGGGGATGAAAAAACCCCCAGCACCCCCCTGGAACAACTAGGGTTACTAAAAACTTTTCCAATGAACCTGAAATGCCCTTCTAAAAAGTCCACCCTTTTTGTTTTGGGTTAAAACCTTTGACCAAAATAGTGCACATTTTTCTAGGACATCCTAAGGTCACTGGATTAATCCATATAGTATTTGCATTTGGGCATTTAAATGCTATAAAATAATTTAAATGCCCAAATAATCTTGAAAGTAATTTTAGGCTGTTGAGAATATTTTCAAATGTGCCTCTGATTATTTCCAGGGTTTTTCTAAATGAAATAGTATTTTTACTATTCCAAAACACAAAACAGAATAAATAAAAAGAGAAAAGAGAGAGAAAGGGACTAACCTGGCTAAACCCCCCAGCCGGCCCACTTGGCGGCCCAGCACTGTGCTGGCCCATGGCCAGTCAGCTGCTTCCTCTCGCCAGGCACGCAGGCAGGGAGGTGAGCACCGGCGTGCCTGCGCTCGCCACGGCGCCACCTGCTTGCCGCCCGCGCCCCTGGATGCCTGGACGACCTCCACGTCGTCGCCCCGACCCCGCAGACCTCTCCATTCATCCCCAACGCCTCTCCCTCGCCCTCTCCCACCATGGCCGACACCTCTGCCGCCGCACCCTCGCCGTAGCCGCGCCCTCCGTCATCCTTGCGTCGCGCCGTCGTGTCCACAAGCTCCATCGTCGTCGACTACGTCGAGCAGGCCGAGCCCCAAGAGCTTGCCCGCTCTGGAATCGCCCCGACCTCGTCTTCCCCAACTCCGGCCACCGAAGATCCCCTTCGCCGTCCCCGCCGCATCAGCTTGCCCCCGACCTTGCTGACTGCCTCGTCGTGACCCCCATGAGCTCAGCCATCTCCCCATCCTCTCTATTTCCTCTTTTGCACTCTGTAGCTACTGCACCATGCTCACCCGCACGCGCCACCGCCCGCGCTCGTCGCCGGCGATGCTCCGGTGACCATTTGGTCCCGGGCATGCGCCCAACGTGCTCCCCGCATAGCGTAGAGCCCCCGTAGCACCTCGTTGCGCTCATTTGCGCACCACAACCTCATCCCCACCTGCACCCGAGCTTCGGTCGCCGCCAAGCTCGTCACCGGCGCCACTCCGGCCACTTCCTGGCCGCGCCACCACCCTGGTTGGATGCTGACGAGCGTCGGCGTCTCGTAGCTATGCTCCGCGCGCCGAACGGTGCCTTGTAGGTGAAACCCACGCTGCTCCGCCGCGTCTGGCCTCACCGGCGGCTAAATGCCGGCGAGTTTGACCCTGTTTGACCCCGTGTGGGCCCAGGTTGACCTCCCCTGAGTCGCTGACGTGTGGGCCATGCGCCCGTCTAATTAGAATTAGTTTAGTTAACACTAATTATTTTAGTTAACAGTTTGACTCACTGACATGTGGGCCCAGGGCCTAACTAACCTAGTTTAGTGCTAACGAAACACTAACTAACTCTATTAGTTAGTTGTGACACTGACAGATGGGGCCCACCAGTCAGGTTTGACCTGGGCTGGCGCCTTTGACCCACTGACGTCACAGTGACGCCAGGCTGATGCAGTAAATCCTTTTCTGGATTTATTCTTATATAGGAAATTCCAGAAAATAACCAAAACTTCTAAAATTCATAACTTTTAATCTATAACTCCAAATGCAAAGATTTATATATGAAATTTGATCAGAAAAATTCAGTCTTTCCATATGTAATGGTTTCATGCATGACAAAACACTTTAACCTTGCTGTTTAGGTGAAACAAGATAATACACTTATAATGCTTAATAACATAAGCTCCCATTTGAATCTTTGATTCAAATGGACCCAATTCAACTTGTTTCACATTGCATTAGGCAGGACACCTCATTTTGCCATGTCATAGCATGCATCATATTGTTGCATATTGCCATGTGATGATTGTATTATGTGGTGTCTTTCATGGTAGGTTCTGCCTCCGAGTATCCAACTGAAGGGCAGTACCCTACTACTACTCCATCAGGCAAGCAGCCCCATTGATCATATCGATACAATCCCATGTTCTCGCTTCTGCTCTCACTTACTGCATTAAGACAACAACGTTTCAAACTGTTGTGTGCTGCGGTAGTTGAACCCTTATCCTCTGCATGACCTATCATTGCCACAGTAACTAGATGAAACCCACTAGCATGTGTGGGAGTTGATTGAGCCATGTATGTGTTTCCTACCTTGCTATGCCTGTTATGCTTAGAGTTGTGTCAGGTCTGGTTCATCTGGGTGATGGGCTAGAGTGAAATGATTATGTCGGTAATGTGAGGGATGTGTTGAACATGCCTTGGTAAAGGCATCGATGAGAGGCCATATAGGAGTACATGGTGGGTTGTTTCATTGAGGCCGTCCATAAGAACTGAGATCTGTATGCGTGATTTAAGATTCAGCTACTACCACACATTGGGCCCTGAAATATGACCCCGCTCGACTTGCTGACCCCTCTCGTCCTCTGACCAGGAGTTGCAACTAGTTTCTGGTGTTTTTAGGTTATGTGTTGGCGGCCATGCGTAGCGCTGACCCTAGGGGTGGGCTATGATGCGGTAGATACACCGTGGCACGGTGTACCGAGTCACCCGTTTGGTATCTCGGGAACCCTGCACACATCATTTGGGGCCGTTGAGGACACGCCGGCCAGATTTCCTTGCGGATGGAACCCGAATAGGCGATAAACCTGGACTAGAGACTTGTGCGGTTAGTCAGGTCGTGGTCTACACCCACGTCGGCTTTCGCTTGAAGTCTGCCGAGCACATGCCGTGTGCAGACGCTAAGTGGTGGAAACATGTGTGACGAAGTACACCCCTGCAGGGTATAAAACTATTCGAATAGCCGCGTCCGCGGTAAAGGGCTACTTGGTTGCCTATACAGTTCATAGACAAGTTAATGGTTACTACTAAAAAGACTCAAGATAAGTGTGAGTACCGAGGATGGCCCTCTCGTAGGATGACGAGGGAGGATCCCCGATGGAGTATTGTGTTGGTGATTAGTGGACTCGTGTGCGGAAACTATTTTACAGTGGTGTCTCGTAGGATAGCTTAGCTAAGAGTCAAAGCTGGCTTGCTGCAATAACTCCACCACCTTCTTGAGAATGAGCATGTATAGTAGGTTCTATTGTAAGACTTGCTGAGTACCTTTGTACTCATGTTGCTTTAGTTACTGTTTTCAGACGACAACACCGCCCCCTCCGATGGGTTTTATGCAGACCTCGACGTCGATGAGTAACTTGCCTCCCAGGTGGTGATTCTGGCCATGGAGGGCCCTATGTAGATAGTCAGGCTTCGCAAGCCTTCTTTCTTTCTAGTGTCTGTACTCAGACTATTTGCTTCCGCATGTGCTTGTATGCTTGTATGCTTGTATGACTTGAGTGTCGGGTCATGTGACCCCTACCTGTATGAACATGTTATGTATGGCTCTCCGGAGCCTTTAAATAAAGTACTTGAGTTATAGAGTTTTGTTGTGATGCCATGTTGTATTTGCACATATCGAGCATATTGTGTGTATGATTGAAATGCTTGGTATGTGTGGGATCCGACAATCTAGTAGTTTATCCTTGGCAGCCTCTCTTATGGGGAAATGTAGTCTAGTGCTCCTTGAGCCATAGTAGTCCGCTACAGCCCGGTTCACCGGAGTCCTGCTAGCCTGGTTCACCGGAGTCCTGCTAGCCCAGCACTACTGCTCAGGACACTTGACTGGCCGGCATGTGTTTCACTTCATTCCTATGTCTGTCCCTTCGGGGAAATGTCACATGGTGACATCCAGAGTCCGGCCTAGCCTGCTACAGCCCGGGTTCCCCGGAGTCCTGTTAGCCCAGTGCTACAACCCGGATTCACTCGCTGATGACCGACATGCTCGATGTGATTCATGTATGCCTGTCCCCATAGGTTAGTGCCGCTTTTGGTTCACGACTAGCCATGTCGGCCCGGGTTCTCTGTCATATGGATGCTAGCGACACTATCATATACGTGAGACAAAAGGCGCAAACGGTCCAGGGCCATGGTAAGGCGACACCCGTGGGGATACCGTGCGTGAGGCCGCAAAGTGATATGAGGTGTTACCGGCTAGATCGATGTGACTTGGAATCGGGGTCCTGACAATACTTGTTCTAGGTAAAGTGAACATCAAGCATGCGTAGAGTTGTATCGGTGGTGATAGAACTTGAGGGAATATTTGTTCTGCCTTTAGCTCCTCGTTGGGTTCGACACTCTTACTTATCGAGAACTGTTGCGATCCCCTATACTTGTGGGTTATCATTCAGGAGGAGATGGGAACGGTCTTTAGGAAACCTCCTGAGGCTCAGGGTCCCGGTGGCTCATGAGAAGCCATTCCTTCAACGCGTGGCTTCAGCTGCACCAACTCTACTTCGTCTACAGAACTAGGTGACATCTTCCAAGTTCATTTAAGCTGGGAGCGCCCCTCGGGCTGCATTATTCCCAGGCCACACGGGCCCGTCCCTGTGTCATGTATCCCTTTTCCTTATGTCTTTAGCTTACCTTATTGGGAGCGCCCCTCGGGCTGCATCATCCCCACGCCGTCTGGGCCAGACACAGTGGCATGTATCTTCCTGCATTTATCCAAGTCGACCTGCTCTTCATGCTTAACCTGCCAACTGCTATCACCTGCTCGATCATTACCTCCCTCGGGGCCTCTACACAGGCACGACGCTGGTGCATGGGTCCGTCCCTGCCACGACCGATAAATCTGAGTGGTCGAGCTCTGGCTCGCGGCACGCGCCGTGCACGTCACCTCACCAGGCCCTCAGTGCCTTCACATCATCCGGACCAACCAGCGGCAGGCAGGCGGCAGTAATGGAAAACCATGTTTCTTTTTGTGCCTATCCACAGGGACCCCGCGGGAAGGATAGCAGGCGGCACCGTGAGTCTCCTTTTCTCTCGTGCGATTCGCTTGCGCGTTAAAAGGGGAGCTCCTGAGCATCGCGACTCAGGAGCTCTTACTGGCTCTCTAGCCCTCACCCCCTGGCCTTGACCATGGCATCGCGACCTGGCATACCAGTGGCGGCCGAGCTCGCTCAAGGGCCGGGACCTGAGGACGTAGAGCACTAAGAAGAGCTCGGGAGAGGGAAAACTCATATGAACCGGCCTAGCTATGTCGCATAAGTTGGCGCGCAGCCCTAGCGCAACATCAGGAATCACCGCGAAGTCAGCAAAATAAGTCTTGCCCTCGATCGGCTAAATATTTGGGCTTAGTAGTCGCTCACACCATGCCGCAACTCCGTTGCGACCAAGTCATCTTCCTTTATTTCCTTACCATGGCTGCTTGGGCGCTAAGGGGGACTCCTGAGCATCCCGACTCAGGAGCCTAACTGGTCACATAACCCCTCACTCCTTGGTCCGTCCTGGTCTCTGGTCGGCCCAATGGCGGTTGAGGTACGCGCGGGACCGGGCTCTGCTGACGTAGAACATTAATCTATCCTCATGAACTCTTCCTATATGTTGTTCGCACGTCAAGGGGGACTCCTGAGCATCGTGACTCGGGAGCCTAACTAGTCATGTAGCCCCTCACTCCTTGGACCGTCCTGGTCTCCGGTCGGTCCAATGGCGGTTGAGGTATGCGCGGGGCCAGGCTCTACCGACGTAGAACAAAGCAAATAGGAAGGAAAACGCGAAATCTCGAAGCAAATATTACAAGCATATCGTTCTCACAATACCAATGAAAAGTCTAAACGCCTCCACGAGGCCTGATGTATGTCGCAGGAATGAAACAAGAAGAATAGGTCATCCCTGGATGTCGCTATCGCCTGCGGAAGGTGCTCCCCTCAGGCTCTGGCTCGTCGGAGGCAAGCCGGAGCTCCGTCTTCCCCCACTCGTTGCTCTCTCCCACCGTCAACAAGTGCACGGAGGCAAGGCTCTTCTCCGTGACAGTGGGCGCCTCAAGAGCGGGCTCATACCAAGCCGGAGCCGAGGAAGTCTTGACCTTGCGCGGCGCCATGGGCGCCAGAGGCAGAGCAAGGCCGGAGCAGATCTGTAGGTAGCGGCGGCGAAGAGTGAGAAAGGGGATCTGGAGCGAGGCAAGGAAGAAGCAATGAAGGCAAGTGCCACCTGCACCGGCCTTTTGTCAGGTCAAGCAGTTGCCAAGGCAGCGTGGGGAAGCAGAGACGCCCACGTCCAATCAAACCGCCACGCGTCAACCAAGGTTGTAGGCTTTGGGGGCCCGCGGTGCTCCGAACTTGACCCTTGGCTTCGCCGTGAAGCCAAACCCGAGCGCATCTTGGGCCCGGGGCTACTGTCGGCGTTCTGGGAACGGGGGTGCCCAGACTTGCCTGCCTGCGGCCCGCGACATGGTCAAGCAGCAGGCCGTACAGCCCATCTTCACCAACAAGGCACCCAAGACCCTCGCGAGGGGCCAAGCCTCGCAAGGCGGATGACGCAAGACCTCCTCTAGAGTGGCCTAGCTAGGCAGGCTCACGAGGAGCGGAGATATCAAGGCAAGGTGAACCTCAGGAGGCTCTCGTGACATGAGCCATGACGATCGACACTAGGCGGGCGCCAGCGTGCGCAGTGTCCTTATTTTCTCTTTGGTGCAAGGGAGGCAAGCGTAACCACGGAGTACCAAGACCTTAGGCAAAGGTTGCCATTTCGGTGCAACAAGACCATGACCACGCGGACGGCAAGGCGGAGGTCATCGTGGAGCCCAAGACGGCGTCACCCCAGAGCCTTCCATAGGCGCAGACTACCTTTTGTCAGGATAGCTCGTACTAGTTGTCCCCCTTCAAATTAGCCCGCCATTGTTGGCTCCCTTCCCGCTCAATATTTGGGAAGAGGACCAGGGCCTCTATAAATAGGACTAACCACCACCATAGTAGAGGGGGATGAGAAAGAGAGAAAGAGAGAGAGGCCGAGAGAGAAAGGGGATCAGACCCAGAGATACACACAAGTCCACACGCACAAGAACACCTCAACCTCAGGAGGTTGTTCTTCCCCTTGTACTGTTCATCATCAGCCCAAGAGGCAATCTACCACCACCACACTGGAGTAGGGTATTACACCACAACGGTGGCCCGAACCAGTATAAACCCTGTGTCTTTCTGTGTTGTGACTCCGTCGAGTTCGTCCGTAAGATCTTAGCGAGCTAGAGCGTAGATCGGTAGGAGGGAAAGACTTCGCGCGCACCCCAGTGTTCGAACCTTAAGGGTTTGCCGGAACCCCGCATCCGACACATACACGTATCTTTATGAACACGTGCCCACACATCCTATTCCTACGAGCACCTTCAAGATGCTGAGTCGGCACAACATTTTGAGATTGATGAAATCATCCAAAAACTCACAGGGCACGCACCTGCTAAGCCCTGCTTCACCATTCAATCACATTGTGATCCGTGCACTCGTTTGCACCCAAAAATGCCTAAAAATCACATGTAGCTGTGTACAGTGGCGCATTGACTGCTTGTTCTGGCAGCGGTAGCAGCCGTTCGATGGTAGAGACCTTGATGTAGTTTTATTATGGTTGATGTTAGCACCGTGGGTCGATTAGGTGCTAAGATGAACTCATTCCTCTCGATGGTATGAATCAAGACATACACACATTTGGTTTGGGAGAAGGGCTAGCTCTCACGTGGGAGAGAAAGGGGAATCGGGTAGGTAGCGTCCGTGCCTTGCCACCGTGATCCTCTGGATACCTCTGGCTTCATCGCGCTGTGCTTAAGTAGGGTGGCTGATTGCCTGCAAGTGCACATGTTTTAGTTGTAACCTTTTTAAAGTAAGAGTATCGATCCCACAGGGAGCACATGAATCAGACTTTTGCCTGTTGTAGAGAATTATGTACTTTTGTGCCCGCAAACAATTGTAGACTCAAAGCAGAGTGAGGGCGAATGAAAAGGATTGTTGAGTAGTGTTTGGAACTTGTAACTAAATAACATAAAAAGTAAATAAAGTGTGAGGATTGTGATGACTAGTGAAACAACAGAACAGAATGGCGCTCTCGGGGAGTTTGGAATCCCCATTGGTATGTTTCTAACGCACATATGCATAAGCATAGTATATACCAGATATTCGAGTCACTGTTAACGACTATGCTGGGCGGAGCCGGGTACAGTACATGTTCTACTCATGGTAGACTTCGTGCCACGCACTCCAATATCATAGTCTCCCCTAGAGGGTTACAGCTCATGATAATTAAAGGTCTCCCCATGGATGCGACCTCTCTAGGGTTCTCCATTATTCCCCTGTCAATTGCAAATACTAAGAGCGATAGGCTTTTACTGTCACCTCGAATTACCTCCGCATCCTAAACCTTAACAACGACAGTGATATACTTCGTGGCCGTAGATGAATGCCATAGATGCTCACCTGACTCTGCCTTCCTTCACACAACCCAAACGCAAATTGTAGATGAATGCCCTAGATGCTCACCAACTTGCTGAGATTATTTACTACTACGTACTTAACTGGTGACTGTTTGTTTCCCTCACAACGTACCTCAATTAGGAACTCATGGGTCCATGCAACCATTGTGATCATCTTTTTTTAAAGCTCCATTGTGACAATCTTGGCTTCCTGGATATGTCATTTTTGCTTGATAGGATATTCCCTTTCTCCTTCAAAAAACTATTTATTTTTTATTTATAGCCCTTTTACTCCCTAATTTCTTGATTAGGGGACAAGAGAGGGGTGCGGTATTTGCACATATATCCAGGATACACTGGAATTTGCAGAAAGTGTACGTCATTTGGTGTTCGTGGTAACCATGATACTCTACTCTTGTGCAAGTTCTTGCAATTCTTGTTACAGGAGTAATTTTTTATATATAAAGAGTTGAGAAAATCGAGGCTTTGAGAAAGGCATTGCATTGCCTTGTACTTGACAATCAAGCTTTCTCTTACAATTTTCGGTTTCAGTTCATAAAATGATAATTCAGTTGTGTACTTATTTTTGGGAAAATGCTTCTCCTCAATTGACTGATCGTTCACGCGCGTGAACCACCTCCATGAGACCGCAACTGTCCGATCAGCACTTGATCTTGCGGCGCACAACACCCTACCCACCACACGTGTTTGCAACATTGGCGATGTTGCAAATAGCCGAGCGCAACGTAGGGCGTGTTGCGGACCGACCAGCCGAGTGCCACACATCCCATTTCCCCCAAATTTATT
>NC_041386.1:541297288-541316332 GCF_002162155.2 Triticum dicoccoides | reverse complement strand
ATCGACGCATCCCCCCTTTCCCCATATTTTTCCTTGCACGTCGCGCCCATCCAATTTCTCTCCAAGTTGTCACCGTGCATGATGCTTCCGAAGATGTTGCCACTGTTGCATAGCATCTCCTTGGAGCCACGCGCCATCACTGTGAAGTTTGCACAAAGGCGCTACACCACCACTGTCAGAGAAGACGGTCAGCCAAAGATGCGAAGGAGCTCCGGTCGCAACACCGACCACTCCGCCGCTATGAGCGAGGAACGACCGACCGAAGTTGCGAGCTAAGGTTGTGAGCAGGAACAACTCACTTTTTTAATACATCTAAGGTGTTGCGGGAGGTGCTGATGATGCCAGCTCATCGGAGATGTTTCTGTGGGCAACGACCTCAGGACGAGAAATGTTGCGCGGTGGCGACGACTGAGCGCAACATGAGTAATGTTGCAAACCTCCGAACGCAACATGGCTCATGTTGCAAAACACTCATTAGTGCAAATATGATTGCAACATGAACGATGTTTCAACCTCCGATCGCAACATAACTCATGTTGCAAAGCTCATCAATTGGATCGAGTGGCTACGACGCGGTGGATCCCGGCTAATCTTTTGAGAGATCTACAGGGTGACATGTAGCTTTGCCCTTATGATCAAGCTATAGGAGCAGTGTTGTTTGGCAAGTTGCCCAAGTCAAAATATGTAGAAGCACCTCGAATCCTATATACTCTCTTTGTCCATGAATAAGTATAAGTTTGACAATCGAAATTTGTTCATAAAAGAGTGTGTACGCTTTAAGAGCAAAGCTAATAGAAGAGTCTGCAGCCGGCTATGTAGTAGTGCCACGCGAGCTATATAGCCTACTCATATAATAAACTAGTTGTACGTTAGCTATAGACTTTAGAGCATCTCCAGCCGCGCCCTTAGAAAGGCCTTCCCAGGTGTTTTTTTCGCGCCGGCGCAGAAAAATCGGCCCAGTCGCGTCCCCAGGAGCCCGATTTTTGCCGGCCTGGGTCGAATTTAGCGCCGGCGGACCCCTAGGCCGAACCTAGCACGCTGGGGGGCGCTCGAGGGCGCCATGGCGAGCGGTTTTGGCGCGAAAGAGCCGCGGGTCCGCTGCGTCAGCGACACCGCGCGTCTTCTTCCCCGAACGCCTCGGTTTCCCGCGGGGAATCAATGGAAAGGATGCCGCCGGTCAGCCTTACCAGTGATTCCTCACGGGCGGCGCGTCATGGGGCGGCGTGTCGACGCCTCCCCTCCCTCACACGCGTACACACGGGGCGGCGCCGCTATATAAGCCGGTGGCCTCCCTCGCCTCTGGCCACACCAGCCCTAGCCTGCCATCTACATCTCCCGAGCCCCGCCGCCGAGCCCTCCCTCTCCCTCCCTCCCTCTCCCGATGGCCGAGCGATTCCCCGGCGATGAGGCCGCGACCAACGGCTTCGGCCGCCGATCGCTCCGCGAACAGGAGTCTTGGCTCCTGTTCTAGGCGAACATCCCGGCGCCGACGCACATGCGCGTCGGGCCAACGGGGTGGAGACTCAGCAACGGGGGAGTGCCCATTCCCCCGTTGCCCGACGCCGTGGCGAAACCGGGCTACTTCGCCGACGAGGTCGACGTCGTGCGCGCCTCCTTCACCGACGCCCAGCTCGCCCTCCCCGAGTATGCCGTCGACAACATAACGGTGTGGACGGCGTACTTCCAGCGCCGGCAGCAGCAGAGGATGGCGTCCATCAACGAGGCGCCGGTGGTGGGCGGACCGAAGAACAGCGAGGGACGCCACCTGCGGTGGGGTGTCCCCGGCCGCACCCTCGAGGGCGTTCTGACGTACCTCGAGGGCGGCAACGACCCGCCGTTGGCATACCCCCCGGCGAAGGCGGCCGCCACGGCCACGGCTCACCGTCGACGCGACGGGCAATGGTTGCCCAGGAGGTTCGGCGCCTCCTCTTCTTCCTCCTCCCGCTCTTCCTCACACTCGTCCGGCGCTCCGGCGCTGCTCAGCGTCAAGGACGAGCCCGCGGCGGAGACGCCGCTCGGCCGGCGCACTCCCAGCGCTGGCATCGTCATCAATGAGGGCGGCCGGCGCGCCCCCTCGTCGGCTCCTCCGTGTTTCGTCAAGCCCAAGACGGAGCCGGGCCTGGCGCCGGTGAAGACAGAGCCGGGCCTCCCCGCGGTGAAGACGGAGCACGGCGGCGACGTCGAGCTCGACGATGACGCTGCCCTAGAATAGGCGCGCGCGGACTCCCTGAAGATGGCGAGGGAGCGCCAGTGTGCCGCCCTGCGGCGATTCGCACAGCGCCGCCGGGGCTGCGCCGAGGGAGGAATCGTCGTCATCGAGGACAGCGACGACGACACCGCGTCGCCGCCACCAGCCCGCATAGGCGACGCTGGTCAGGGGTCCACCAGGGACGGCCGCGTCAAGGAGAAGCCGGACGACGACGACGGCGGCGACGACGGCGACTACTCCGCTTTTAACCAGTTCTTTTTTAATTATATATATTATGTAATAAAAACCCGCTTTTTAAATGTAATATATGCCGAACTTCGCCAAACTTTGAACTTTGCTATATTGTTTTTTTTTAAACGCGCATGAAGACGGCGGCTGGGGACCAACTCGGCCCTAGGCCGAGTTTTTGCGCCGGCTCACCCCCAGGGGATGATTTTAGGCGCTCCCTGGGAGGCCAACGGCTGGAGATGCTCTTAGTGCTTCCGTGGCGAGAGATGCAACGAAGGGCATAGTGATTGGCTGGCACCTGCCTTTAGTCCTTGCGCAGGCTGCATGCAGCTCCATTTCATCGAAGCTTGTGCTATTGTCGGGCGCTTGATGAAGCGCCGGCTCCCTTCTCTTTTATTTTCTCTTTTCTTCACGTAAGATTGCTGACGTGGAACATCTTATAGTCTGCTGACTAGGACTTATTATACTTGCTCTAAAGTAGAAAAAATTGCTCTCACATCACACAGTGATCAAGACCAATAACATTCAACACATGGTTTACTCACTTCATACATGTACTTAACTCACCGAGGTTGAGGTAGTTAAAGAGGAGAAAGATGGTGGATTGCACCTTTTCACTGCATTTTTTTACCCCACTCCATAATGTGTCATAATTTTTTTTATAATGTGCACTTATTTATCGAACAAGTACTTCAGGTAAAAGCGGGCTACCAAATAAATCAGTGAAACACGGAGGTAGATTATGCCGGAGGATACGCAGGCTGTGTGCTGATCAAGTGAAACACGTTGGCAACAGTAAAGGCGATCACTACCATCAGAAGCGCCATGACCGGTCTTGTTTCGGCATTATCGCAGGCGCTATAATCTTTCCTCATCTGATTCACCATGAACAGCCACACAACGGCCAAGAACCCCTGCAGAATTCAGTTAGTTATATACACACCGGGAAAATTCAGTTTCAGGTAGCACATCGAACGCATCACGACTTGCTATTTTTTGTGGGGGGGCTTCGTGGTTAGTTACCTGGAAAAAGCGCCGGCAGCCGGACGTTTCCACGCCCCCATCGTCCACCGGCGACGCCGTGCCGTGTGATGTCCCTAGCAGCAGCTAGAGAATCACAGGATAGAAATAGAAAATGGCAAAGGGATTGACCGAGAAGGAAGGAGCTGGAGCAGCTCAGTTCATTCATTAATTCGATAATTTGCCCAAAAGGCTACAGGGAGTTTATATCCACACGCTTACAGCCGGTCTGTCCAGTCAACACACGCAACACAAAACCAACGCACGCCTACCTTTCCGTCACGGTCCCAGCCGTGTCTGGGACCTGCCTGTCAGACACACACGCAGTTGGTGGGGGTGTGACAATCGCCCCCCCTTGAGTTGGAGGCTCATCCCAGATTGCAGCATTAGGAAAATGATTCTTGAGTACATAGAAATCTTCCCAGGTAGCACATTCCACTCGAAGAGATGACCACTGAACCAAAATTTGCACAGTTGCAGCATTACCTTTCTTGACCATACGGCGATCCAAAATTGCTTCTGGCTGCGGGGCATTTTCTTGTAGTGTGTCTGGAGCTGGTAAAGTAGTGAAGACAGGAGTATACTTTGCCAAGAAGGGTTTCAGCTGTGACACATGAAACACAGGGTGAATGGCACTAGCTGCAGGCATCTCCAATTTGTAGGCGACCTCGCCTATTCGTTCCAGCACGTTGAACGGGCCAAAAAATTTGAAAGCCAGCTTTGGGTAAGGTCGATTTGCTACTGAAGACTGTGCATAGGGTTGTAGTTTCAATAAAACAGGGTCACCAACAGAGAATGACCGGTCTGTGCGACCCCGATCAGCATAAGACTTCATCCTGTTTTGTGCTTTGAGCAAATTTTCTTTGAGCATGTTAGTAACTTGTTGGCGCTTAGCAGCAACATTATGGGCAGCGGAAGCTTGATCCACAGATAGGTGAGGCAGTGCACCAAAATTGGGATCCATTCCATACAATGCCTTGAAAGGGGAGCATTTGATGGAAGCATGGTGGGAGCAATTATACCAGAATTCGGCCATTGGAAGCCATTGGCGCCATTTTCCTGGGCAATCATGAATAGCACAACGCAAGTACTGCTCCAAACATTGGTTGACGCGTTCACTCTGCCCATCAGTGGCTGGATGATTAGCAGTACTGTAATTGAGCTTGGGGCCCACAGCCTGAATTAGTGCTCTCCAAAAATTACTTATGAAAATAGGATCTTGATCAGAGACTATCGTTTCTGGAATGCCATGCAATTTCACCACTTGATCAAGAAAAAGCTTTGCCACAGAGGGAGCGGTATAAGGGTGTCGGAGAGGCATGAAGTGTGCATATTTAGTCAAACGGTCCACCACTACCAGTATGACATTCATGCCCTCCGACATAGGCAAGCCCTCTATAAAGTCCATGGTGATGTCATTCCATGGCTTGGTGGGAATAGGAAGAGGTTGTAATGTTCCAGCAGGGTGACATCGTTCACTCTTTGCTTTCTGGCATGTGGGGCATTGCTTCACAAAATCCTCCACTGCCATTTTGAGTCCAGGCCAAAAGAACACCTTACGCACCCGCTGATAGGTGGCATGAATGCCGGAATGCCCCCCCCCCCACTGGGCTGTCATGCAAAGCACTGAGAAGCTTTGTTTGCAAGGACAACAGGTTGCCAATATACAACCGCCCATTGTAGCGAATCAAGCCCTTGTCCAACGAATATCCACGTGCATCAGGGCTCTTCACGGCTAGCTGAGCAAGTAACTCGGTGGCTTCAGAGTCCATATCATAAGAACTCAAGATTTCTTGTACCCATTCAGGTTGACAAATTGACAGGGCATTCATCTGTAGTAAGTGACCCACTCTGGATAAAGAGTCAGCAGCATTGTTCTCGCTGCCCTTGCGATACTTTATCGAGAATTGCAAGCCCAACAACTTTGACATTGCCTTTTTCTGTAGTTTAGTAGTGAGGTGTTGATCCGTAAGGGAGCACAAACTCTGATGATCCGTGAGTATAGTAAAGGGTCCCCGCTGGAGGTAAGCACGCCACTTGTCAATTGCCATAATTACAGCCATGAACTCCTTTTCATAAATTGACAATTTACTATTTTGCATTCCCAATGCTTTACTCATATAGGCCACTGGATGCCCTTCTTGTGCCAATACAGCCCCAACACCCGTATCACAAGCATCGGTCTCCACAACAAATGGCAGTTTAAAATGAGGTAACGCCAGTACCGGAGTGTTAGCCATGGCGTCCTTCAACAATTTAAAAGCCACCATAGCTTGGTCCGTCCAGATGAACCCTTTTTTAGTTAGAAGGTTCGTGAGAGGCTTGGCGATGATGCCATAGTTCTTCACAAACTTTCTGTAGTAACCGGTTAACCCCAAAAAACCTCGCAGCTCGGTTGTGTTGGTCGGGATGGGCCATTTGACCATGACCGATGTTTTTTCTGGATCGGTGGCCACTCCCTTATGAGATATAATATGTCTAAGATACTCTATACTGTTTGTGGCAAAAGAACATTTTGTCATCTTGGCATACAATTTATGTTCCCGCAGAATAGCTAGCACGAGCCGCAAATGTTGAAGATGTGTGTCCAGATCAGGGCTGTACACTAGGATATCATCTAGGAAGACAATGACAAACTTCCGAATATAGATGGCAAAAACTAAATTCATTAGGCACTGAAACGTGGCCGAAGCATTTGTTAAACCAAAAGGCATCACCCTAAATTGGTAGTGGCCATGATGGGTTTTGAAAGCTGTCTTGGGTTCATCCTCCTCCAACATCCGGATCTGGTGATATCCCGCACGCAAGTCCAATTTTGAGAAAAATTTAGTACCTCCCAACTCATCCATTAGTTCATCTGCAATTGGCATTGGGAACTTGTTTTTGATAGTCACTTCATTTAAATTGCGGTAATCTACACAGAAGCGCCAAGTGTTGTCTTTCTTTTTTACCAGCAACACCGGGGATGCAAAAGGACTAAAACTAAGTTTGATTAGTCCTGCATTGAGCATTTCCTTGACCTGCCTCTCAATCTCATCCTTCTGCAATGGAGAGTAGAGATATGGCCTAGAATTCACAGGTGGTGCATCTTTCTGCAGAGTAATTGCATGATCAAAATCCCTATGAGGCGGTAAGGTTTTTGGCTCTTGGAACACATCATCAAATTCATCTAGCAATTTCAACACATCAGGAGAATTAGATCCTGTCACTTGGTCTGTCGGAGCAGGCTCAATCAGTGCCAGCGCCCATACATCGTTACCAGCTAAAGATTTCCGAAGCTGGTCAATTTCCATGACCTGTAATTGTTGTTGTTTTTCAGTGAGAATACCCTGCAAATGCACTTCCTTGTCACCGTACGGGAAGGAAATGTGCTTGTTACGCCAGTGACAAGTCATGGGACTAAAACTGTCCAACCAGTCCATCCCCAACACGGCATCATAAGCGCCCAAGTCCAGAATTCGCATGTTGTGACAGAAAGTTGCCCCTTGACACCACCATGTGAGTTGCGAAACTGTTGTGGTGGAGTATATATGAGAGCCATCAGCAAGTCTCACGGCAATACTTTTGTCTTCTTGGACAGGGAGTTGTGCCCGATGCACAAAATCTGAGTTGACAAAACTGCCCGTGCTACCGGAGTCGACAAGGATTAGCATGACCTTGTTACCCACCAATGTTCGGAGACGCAAAGTGTTCACGTCCTCTGTACCAGCCAAGGCGTGACTGGAAAGCATCGAACATGCTTGGTCTGTAGTTGGTTCCTCCAGCAGCTCCAGAGCATGCACGGTGTCATCAGAAAAGACTTCCCCAAATTCACCCAATTCAATCATCATGAGTTGAGCTCCTGGTTTACACTTGTGCTCTTTAGTGTATTTGTCTCCACAGCGAAAACAGAGGCCATTGGCCTTACGAAAATCCCGCAATTGACGTTCCCGAGCATAATCATCTGTATTTTTTCGGCCTCCATCTGTTCGAACAACAGCACCGGTACCCTGAGGGGCCACATAAGTCACCGCAGTGGTAGGGTGTTTGATGGAAGCTGTCGGTCGTGTACGAGGACGCTGGTGATCATGCTCTTCCTCCTGTATGTGTGCCAATGCCGCAGCCCTGGTAACACTAGCTGGGTAGTGTAATCTGACTGCAGCACGAAGCTCATCACGTAGGCCATGAATAAAATGAGACACAAACCATTTGGAGGGTAGTGCGGCATCAGTAGATAACAAGTGATACATGCAGTTTTCAAAAGACCTCTTGTATTCAGCTACTGTGCCTGTTTGCCTAAGTTGCAGCAACATCGACATCTGCCCATCATACTCATCAGACCCAAATTCAGCAACCACTGCCGTGATGAAAGAATCCCAATTAATCTGGCGATGAGTGCGCTTGTAGGCTTGCAACCATAGAGCAGCATGATCCTCAAAATACAGTATAGCAGTGCCAATCCAATTTCGGACAGGAACATTGTACATCTCAAAATAGGTATAGCAATTATCAATCCAGAGCAGAGGAAACTGCCCTCTGAAGACTAGAAATGCGTGTTTGGGCGGCTTCAGGTGAAATCCCTCGTGGCGCTCATAGTAGTTGCCCCGGACACGGCGGCGCTCGTAGTGGTTGCCGGCGTCGCGGCGGCGCTCGTAGTGGTCGCCGGCGTCGCGGCGGCGCTCGTAGTGGTCGCTGGCGTCGCGGCGGCGCTCGTAGTGGTCGCCCGCGTCGCGGTGGTCGGCGTCGCGGCGGTCCTCGCATCGCCCGCGTGGAAGCGGCTCGCCGCAAGGTACGGACCGCAGGTTGTACGGCTCGTCGGCGTGACCCTGGAGGTGACCCTCGGGGTCGTCCGCGTAGGGTACCGACGCGCGCAGCTGGGGGGCGCCGTTGCCTCCGCCGTCGAGCTGATTTTGGGCGGGCTCGCGGGGAGGAACAGCCGGGGAGCGCGCTCGCTTGACCTCCTCCAAATCCGAGCGAAGCTCACGGAGCTCGGCCGTCACCGGAGCGAGCTTCTCGTCAAGCGCTTTGGTAAAGAATTCCTGCAGGGATTTCTGCATCTCCTCCATCTCGAGCAGGATGAATCTGGTCTGGGCGTTTAGGATTGGTGATGTACGCGGTGCCGTTGTGTGGAGTAGAATGACCTAGTCTGATACCAATTGTGATGTCCCTAGCAGCAGCTAGAGAATCACAGGATAGAAATAGAAAATGGCAAAGGGATTGACCGAGAACGAAGGAGCTGGAGCAGCTCAGTTCATTCATTAATTCGATAATTTGCCCAAAAGGCTACAGGGAGTTTATATCCACACGCTTACAGCCGGTCTGTCCGGTCAACACACGCAACACAAAACCAACGCACGCCTACCTTTCCGTCACGGTCCCAGCCGTGTCTGGGACCTGCCTGTCAGACACACACACAGTTGGTGGGGGTGTGACATGCCGTGTTCTTTGGGTACGCCCTTCTCGACGTCCAGCAGCGGCGCCGCCTCGCAGCCGGACGCGTCGCACGGCGTCGAGGAGATCCGCTGTGCCATTGGGGGAAGAGAGACGGCGACGAGCGAGGCTTTACCCTAACTCTTTTCTTTCCGCCACACGCGCGAGTTTACTCTGGAAACCTAAATCGACGTGACGTGCGAGTTTTTTTTTGTGTGTGTCGAAGGAAACGTGGCGTGCGAGTTGGTATTTGAGAGGTATGCGCCGTGTGTCCGTGTAAATAATCCCTGTATTTCTCAATCATAGGGCTTTAAAATTTAAAATACACACGCATGCGAAGAGATAAGAGGCAGCTCGCAGGGGCAAACCAGGAAAGTTGAGATAATCAAGGAAATCGCGCAGAACATATATAAGGGATAATAAAACAGAACCTTGGTTCAGTTTTTTTTTCTCTGAACACTGTACAATACAATGACAGATGCTCATATACACCCCATGAACACGCATACGCACACACTATTCCTACATGCACCTTCGAGATGTTGGGCCGGCACAACATCTTAAGATTGATGAGCACGCACCTGCTCAGCCCTACTTCACCATTCATTCACAACGTGATCTGTGCGTTCATTTGCACCCGAAAATGCCTAAAAATCACACGTAAGCTGTGCACATCGGCGCGTTGATGGCTGTAAAAGCCGTTCAACAGTCTAGTGACCTCGACGTAGCTTTTATTATGGTTGAGGTGCTTCGTATTTTTGATGAACTTTTATACTCCCCCGCACATGCGTCGGATATTTTTCCAAAGAAAAGGTGCGCATGGCCTGTAAGAAAACGATGTGCTTTGTTACCATCCTTGAGGACCGAGCGATCGACTTGAATGAAGGATCCATGAACGATGATCCATTGCTGCTCGTTTAGTACGTGTGGGTGCTCGTGCGGTTCTGAAGGAGCCGACATACGTTTTTCAGGGCTACAGCCACACTCCCATTTTTGTTGGTGCCTTCTCGTCCTGCTCAGACGGTGACCGATGACCGTCTTTTCCTTCATGGATCTTCGCCACAAATTTGCCCTGTCGCTGGCCGCCGTCTGCATCAACCCCGCAAAACAACGTTTGACGAAGACCGCCGTCCGCATCAACCTCCGCCGTCCGCTGGCTTCCTAGCATTTTCGCCCCACCTGCGCCCCTCTCCCTCCATTCGCGAGCTCTCCTCCCCTCCCTCCCTCGTCCCGTGCTTCGGTCTCTAGTTCGCCGGTGAACTGAAGAGCTGTGTTGGCCAAGAAGGCGGCACAAGAGAGACCAGGGTATTTCTTTCAAACTTCCAAACATCTGGCAGACAAAAGTGGCTGCATACTGGTGTTTTTTTGCTTCTTGATGTGTTTGTTGGAATGTGCAAGAACAGGGGTTTGAGTGTATGCAACAACAAAAAATTCGACAACGGTATATACGCGACAAATGATGCTATCCTCGTTTGCGGCAATCTCCTCATCCTCTGGAAATGACTTATCAGGGTTGGGTGCCCGACAGTCCCGACGATGGCACCGGAGACGCGTCCGCAGCCGAGTTCGGTCCGCGCAGGAACCGGCGAAGTTGCAGTACAGGAAGCTGGGAGATTCAGATCTCCTTATCAGCGAGATAACTCTTGGAACAGTATGTGCATAGTTGAACTATCATGTTTCTAATGTTGTCGTTGTTGTCACATTTCTCTTTACATCCTAGTCTGAATATTACTTCTTTTAGATGACCTTTGGAGAACAAAGCACAGAGAAGGAATCACATGATATGCTATCTTATTCTTTTGATCAGGGCATCAACATACTCGACACCGTAGAAATTGTCAGTCGACATTCCTTGCTTCCCTTCAACCACTGTCTCATTTTCTGAAGTTGATCCCAATTGTAATTGAAATATTTTCATTGCCTTTTAGTACCCAATTCAACCCAAGGAGGAGACTCAAGGGAGGACTGATCTATATGTAGGCAGGTGGATGAAATCCAAGCCACGAGATAAAGTAACCTAAAACAACCTAGAACAGCCTTATAATTTGTTTGTAGTTTCCGAATCCATTTGTAGTCCCCTGATTTCCTCTTCAGATAGCATGTTTGAATGGTGTCACTGAAACACGGCACCTGCCCAATTTATATTCTGTTTCTGACCAGGTAATTTTGGCCACCAAAGTTTCTGGTTATTCAGATCGCACTTTTCTTCGGGACAATGCAGAAATGGTGCGTGTTGATGCTCCAAATATAAAGGAAAGTGTCGAAAAGAGCCTTTCACGCTTATCTACAGACTACATTGATTTGCTTCACATACACTGGTAAGTGTTTATTTTGAAGATTATTCTTGATCAGAATAACTTCCACATCTTGTTCCAGATTGATCCATACACAATCATATTGCATACTTTGCATTTCCTTATATAACTTGGAAAATTGTACATCTGAGTTCTATTTTCCATCCTTTGGGAGTCTTTTTGTCGTCTTATATAGACTGTTTTCAGCACACATCCTTCATTTAAGCATAATTGTGTTAGTTCTTTCATTATTCACATACAATTTTTTCAGGTAGGATATTATTTTGTTTGTAGTACTAATATGTTTTCATTATTATTTTACTTGAAAAAAAGACAACCTTAGCTCCAAAGGTTTGCTTCATGTCTTCAGGCCAGATAGGTATGTGGCACTATATGGCGAATTCAGTTATGATTCAACTAAATGGAGGCCAAGCGTCCCATTTGAGGATCAGTTGAAAGCTCTTCAGGAACTAATTGATGAAGGAAAGGTAATACTTTTTTTTTTTGAAACAACAAAATAATTAACTGAACACAACCTTAGTATGGATTCATCTTCCCCTAGGATTTGGTGCATGTATTTTGCACTTTTATAAAAAAACATGTGTATTTTTTATTGTAATAATAGCCTAGATTTATTCTAGATTATGACCATATATGATTGACGCGTTCATGGGCGCACATTTTGAATATGCAGAAGACAGCCAAAGATAGCAGATTGGTAACCGCAGACCAGTATATAATTCTCTGTTGGTCTCTTCTAATATAGGTACGATACATCGGCGTTTCCAATGAAACCTCGTACGGGGTAATGCGGGTTGTACAGGCTGCAAAGCTTCATGGACTTCCGAAGATTGTGAGCATCCAGAACGGTTACAGTCTACTTGTGAGATGCAGCTTCGAAGGTGAAGCAGAGATGTCGACCAAGATCTATTCATTTTCAGTCACTTGAACCCTATGGTATAATGGAGTCTGCACGCTTTGTTTTGTCGCAGTTGATCTTGCTGAGGTTTGCCACCCAAACAACTGCAACATTGGGCTGCTCGCCTACTCCCCGCTCGGCAGCGGTGTTCTGACCGGAAAGTATCTGGATGATAGCTGTGGCAACAGCAAGAGTTTCAGGCTAAATCTCTTCCCTGGATACATGCAGCGCTACAACGCCCCTCTGGCTAAGGTACACACACACACACTCTGGACCGCTACAACCAAGTACTCCCTCTTATAGTGACCTAAAACGTCTTACATTTGTGTGTTTACAGAGGGAGTAGTATATTGCCATTCGAAATTATGTGCAAATAATTTTCTTGTGTTGTTTTGACAGGAAGCAACGAAGGAATACCTCAAGGTCGCGAAGAAGCATCGGCTAACTCCGGTCCAGCTTGCCCTGGGCTTCGTCCGTGACCGCCCATTCACAGCTAGCACCATCATCGGAGCGACCACCATGGATCAGCTGAAGGAGAACATCGAAGCGTTCACCAGCGCTCCACGGCCTCTGCCGCCACAAGTTCTTGATGACATTGAGACTGTTTTCAAGAGATACAGAGACCCAGCAGTCCTCTAGATGGTTTTTCAGCTTTCTCTGAAGCAAATAACAGCAACCCTCAGTGGATACAGACCAAGGGAACAGTTTGCTATCATGCAATTTCATATAGCAATTAGCTGTTAGCGTATATTATTGTTCTGGATAAACATTACTAGCTAAGAGTTAATAAAGTGCATCGGATGTCCAGATTCCCTCCATTGCAGCACTGAATGCACACGAGTTACAACCCACACTATTCAGCATTTGCACACAAGGACCAAATCCCATAGTCCGACGAGTCATGCGATTGAGTTCTCTACCATCTATACACACACACACTTCCATTCAGTTTTACAGTCAAGCATAATCAGTGCAGGAGACCCGCCTTATCAGTCATCTTGCAGAATTCAGTCATCCATTCGCCTGCCTTTGTGTGTCCTGCTCATCATCGTCACATTCGTCAGAGTAGTTGAAGTCTTGAGTGTTCCATCTTGGGTTTGTCAAGCGCCCTCTGCCATCCCTGCGACCACTCTCTGCTGTTTGCTGGTCAATCAATTCGAGCTGCTTTCTTACCCAAGGAGGGTCATCTGGATGAAGCCATAGCTGCTCACGGGTGTCCTTGTGCTTAAAATCAGGGCAACTGGCATATGGTTTGTATTGCCGGTTATCCCACCACTCGTAAGGGCTGGCAAAGAAGACCTGCCACAGACGAAGCCTTTCTCTGTACTTGATTTCTTCAAGTGTTTGACCTAATTGATACAACAGAAGACAGTAAGAGATTAGATAAGAGACAAAAGGACTACAATACAGAACAGGAATGAACAAAGTCAACTGAGAAGTACATACTATCCGCAGATGGTGTTGATGCCGGATCTACCGAGTCTTTATCATTCCTAGGCTTCTTAGGATCATGAACGTAATTCAGTTCCTTGACGTGGATCTATGGAATAATGGATTTCGTATTAGGAAAGTATAGACGATACAAAGCATACAAAAGTATTTTCAAGACCAACAATAACACATAGCAACACAGGGAAACAATTGTTACTCCCTCCGATCCAAATTAATTGTCGCAGTTTTAGTACAAGTCTGTACTAAAGCTACGACAATTAATTTGGATCAGAGGGAGTAACATATTTTGTAGTTATTGAAGTAGAAACAATTTTGTATGCGTCGTATATGGTCAAAGATAGTGGAAGTAACTAGGACTACACAAGTATACACAAGAGGAAGGATGTGGTAACATAAAATCAGGGCTAGGACAGGACCACTAATGGTAAGAGCACCAAACCGATCTTCTAAATGATCTCTAGAAGAAAGCTGTATATCTCAGAATGGTACAGCATCATCTGTTCGTAAGAAGTTGCAATCGCTCAACAACTGACTAACCTTATAGCACATATACTTCTCACCAGTTCCACTGACTTTATGATAAGAGTTCAGAAGACCAGATACATGTACAAGGTCATTGTACTTCAAATGCTTCAGGCACACATTTGCCATAGCGCCCTTCATCTGCAATGTCACACTGTTCAAATTGTTTACACTGTAAGTATGGTGATAGAAATTTGAGACCACAAAATTACAATAATCATGAGTTGGAACAATCATATAACATTGCGAAGATGTAATTAAGTTTACAGGCTCTATGAAAACATGATCTTTGTACTATTAGATTAATGTTTTGCTTGGTGGATATAGCTAGAGTTACATCCCGAGGTGCTTCTATGTTTCACCTCTCAAGAGTTGCACAAATTTTTGACGGAGTGAAGCACGTAAGTCATCCCAAGCTCCAAAAGATACCGTGCATGAATATGTCTCTCTTAATATAGTCCTTGCAGATTACATTTTGGAAATACAACTTTCTACCTGCGCTGTTTCTACCACCACAAGCATTGAATTTGCTCCCTGACAGGATGGACCTAAGTTAAGTACATCCTACTAACTTGGGTATGACAATGTCCAACAGTCTACTCATACACCTGTGTTTCCTTTTCTTTCATATAAGAAGGTTACTCTGTTGTGCCTACATGGAGCAATACGCCTACCGCAATTGGACAATGAAAACTTTTCTGCTTGATACTGCAGTAGACATTTGTGCTAACCCGAGAATACCACAAAGCTGTATGTTTCTACCATGTTTAGAACCAATAATCCTCAGTTGAAGCAACAGATAGTTATTACTTATTACTACTATCTACAAAATACAGTTAACCAGGCAAGAACATAGTAATATAAAGCAGAATATAATCCAATCGATCAGACATGGTAATGAAGGCTACCATTTTTTCTCCCCCGCAAAGATCAAGATCTTCTGCACCAAAACAGCGAGCATGAACAAGAGAAAGCCGCGACCTATTTGGGTGGGGGGAGGTGGGGAGTATGAGAGGGAACAGTAACTGGAAGTTGGCAGAGGTCGACGAGGACGCGGAAGAGGGCGTAACGCAGAGGAAGGTGTAAGCCTTCGGGTCCTCCTCGGAGCTGTTCCGGTGCAGGCGCACCGGCGCGTTGAGGCGGCCGATGAGGCTGCACGAGTTGGAGCTGACAATATCCTTCTTACGCGCGACAGGAGGAGCCCGCAGCATCGACATGCGGTACGCCATGCTCTCCGCCTCCTCCCCTCCGCCGATGCCTCTGCCATGGTGGAGGAGGCGCCGCCACGCGGCGGCCGCCGGCGAGCGCGCGGCGGCGGCGGCGAGGGATCGCAGCATACCTGTCCAGCCGGCCGGATTGGGGAATGCCCGATTGGTTTCTGGACTTTTAGAGTGCGAGGCCTTGTGGGCCTTTTGCTTTACCGGGCCTTCCATGATTTTTTTTTTGTTGAAACTTCTGATGAATAAGGAGTGGGCCGAATTCTAAAAAAACATGTTAAACTCAGACCCTCTTTTTTTTCAGAACCTTTTTGGGAAAAGAGTGGGCCTTTCAGAACAAAGAAAAACAAAAATCTCAACTCCTCTCTCTTCCTCTTTTTGTGTGACTGTATGCGGGTTCATCATTGGCCTTTTAAAACTAGCATCAGGTGCATCAGGGGCGGACCTATATAGTGCTGAGTGGGTGCCAGGCCACAAATTAATTTTTTTAATTTCAATAGGAATTGTTTGTATCCTAGAAGATTTTTTGGAAATTCTTCAAATTTGTACAATAAGTGCTCCCCCCCCAATGATTTATCCCACTCCACAAAATTTCTAGGTCGGCCCTTGAGGTGCATACACATAGACCTGCGTTTGGGCTTTTCTTACCAAGTACCTCCATTTTTTCCATAAAAAAAAGACCTCCATTTTTTGGGAGGAGCCAGTTATAAGGGCAAACAAAGATAAGTAGATAACTAAGCGCCAAACTCAAAAAATAAGATATCTAAGCGCCATATGCTATGTATGGATGTCCCAAATTCCCCTACAATCCTTTTGCTAGGCGCGAAAAATCCCCAGAAAATAGGGAGGAGTGAGAATAAACACCTCAAGGTGACGTGTCAGACCGAAGCAACCAACATTCAAAAGATACTACCCTCTAAATAATATGGACATCTGTAAAGAAAAAACACATCATTAAGAAATTTCATTTGCGAGTATAGGGTGATAAATATTTGGAAAGGTCCATGAACACCGGCTACTCAAAATAGGAAGATTATGATGGAGAAGGTAGATGTGTTGATTAACCTAGAAATGGTATAATGGATGATATTACTTTGTGATTTATTCTTGCCAATTGATGCGAACTATATTTTAGTTGCATCCCTAGGAGGATTTGTGGAACTGTATTACATGAAGTTTGACTTGTTCTCATTGTCAAAAAAGTTTCACTTGTTTTTGGTGCGATAGATGTACCCCATAGAATGAAACCACCAATTTGGTTGAAGAGACCGTGATTGATGAAAATGAGGAGTGAGATGCTTGTGATATGCTACGAAACCATAACAAGTAAAGTGGACAATACTTTATTCAATTTATATTTCAAATTGATTCATTCTCTTTCTTTTGAACTATAGGTGATGTTGTAGCTAATATTATGTGCAACAGTGCATGGCGAATTGAGATGATGTATATAGACTAGATGGACCTTGGTTGGTTGCAAAGGTTCGTTCTCGAGCTTTGACACCACTAAAGGTGGCTATTGTTGAATTTGAATTTTGAACCGGTTTGTTGGAGACTGGAGATCACATGAGAGACATTGGATAGTGGGAGGCAATAGGAAGGGAGACATAGGAATTAGGATGACACGGTAGATGGTTGTTTGTTGTTAGCTCATAGGTTTGGTGGTTTGGATGAAACAAGAAAGGTCGGAAAAATGAATGGACAGACAATCACCGACTTAAATATTTACAAGGCGGCGGGCTCATAGGTTTGGTGGTTTGGATGAAACAAGAAAGGTCGGAAAAATGAGTGGACAGACAATCACCGACTTAAATATTTACAAGGCGGCGGGCGGTGCGGTGACAGTGGGTGCGCTTTGGCGGGGCTCGTGGAGGTGGTGATGGAGGGTTGGATCCGGATCTGGCCGTGGGGGCTCGCAGGTGGGTTTATGGATACATGGTGCGTGGCTTGGGAGGTTGACCAGGGTGAAAGTCATTTCTCCGGTCATGACTGGAGTCGACGATGATGACGCTTGCGAGCGTCTTTTCCTTTTGTTGGCAACTTCGAGGTGTTACCCTCAGCCACAGCCTTTACAGTTTTGGGGGAAACCCTAGGTCTGTTCAATTAGACGATAGCGGCGCTATGGAGTTGTATCCTTCCTTGTGGTCATCGTCTTTGGAGATGTTGTTGGATCGTGGCAATGGTTGTGGAAGTTAGCTCTTCTTGGTGTGTCTGCGGAATCACCTTATATTGGTTGTTGCTATGAAGTCGGAGATGCAGGGGCAGAGTCCCTGTGACGATGATAAGACAAGCAGTAAGTGGTCTGATCGGTTGATCTTTAGTGGTGCCATAATTGCATAGTTCCTGTGCAAAGATCTCCGCTAGAATCGAAAACGTGTTATCCTCGGTGTCGGCGGCTTAGTGATTGGCATGGACCTTCATGTGACTCGCGACGTGGGCTGTGTCGGCGGTCGTCTACGGCAAATAGGAGTCGCTTGCTCAGGAAGAAAGGGTGGCGATGACGTGTACTCGAGGATAAGTGATGACGATGGTGTTATTGTGCTATCTCGGTGAGGCTTTCTTCGTAGTGTTGCATACGAGGTATCTTATGTGTGACGCTTAGCATATCGTGACAATTTTTGCCGGATTCTCTCATTAATTAACTAGACAACTTTCTTTTTCTTCATTAATAGACGAGGCTACTCTGTCGCCTCCATTTCAGGAAAAACAAATAGGAGTACAAGTTAGAGTTGCCCCCGAAGTGTTGTGGTCAATTGATTTGCACTACTTGATTCCTCTTTAATTAATCAAAACAATCATTACTTCCAATCAACCTAGCTACATCAACCGAATTAGTGGTCTTGCTCTCGCTCCGTGGCATGTGCAATGTGCCGCGTATCAAACTGGTGTAGGCTAACCTTTTTTTTTATCGTACTGGTGTAGGCTAACCTTATTTGAATTGGACACATATTTGATCGCCGTAGTAATAATAATCTGAACTACGAGCAACACGTTTACTACCTCTTCCCTCCAATAAAAACACGTTACTACTAGTACTATGCAGGTGTGCAAGCAAGTCAAGACAAAATTTACTATAGTCGTTGTCAGGGATTGCACGTATACACCCAACCTGTCATATCGGTAATGATGATGATATACGGTGACATAAATCGAGGGTGCCTCAAACAATCATACGCGACATCGACGCCAGCTTCAGCACAGTAACAGGTAGCATGACCCGACAAGAATACGAATAACAGTGACCTTTTTTTGAATCACAAATGTGAATAATACAAAAATTAAAAGGTGTGGGATTTGAATTTTTACAGTTTTTTGAGTTTTTCTTACTAGAACAATTCAGATTTATCACAGCTTAACAGCTGTTTTGCTACAGTTTTTTAGAGGCAGATTGGGGTAAGTTCTCTCTTTTTTAGGACAGATTAGGGTAAGTTTTTTCGTGTGTGTCTTGATTATTTTGACAAGTTCGCCGTGATATTTTCTCGCCGTCGAATTAGATGCTTTGCGAAGCACCCGAGCCTCTTTCTCCTACCACTACGTCCTCCTCTCAAAATCCCTCTCCCTCTCTCTATCTCTCCCACGCGAAACAACACGAATATGACAACAGGGTCTCCCAGGTAATGGCAACACTGTCGGCAGCAGGAGCAAGCAAGTAGCATGGCGGGCTGCCCGGCTCCCGCTCCCCCGACCTCCCTTGACGGCATTGAGCCACGGCCTCTCCCCACCCCGTTGGCCCGGGCCGCCGCTCTATCCCATAGCCCTCATCTCTCTCTCTCT
>NC_041386.1:541294042-541297108 GCF_002162155.2 Triticum dicoccoides | reverse complement strand
ACACACACACACACACACACACACACACACACACACAATCAATCAATTCCTCCCCTGAGCCGGCCGTCCCATCCCCTCCCTGCGGTGCCCCTCTACTCCGTTCTCTCCATCCCGGTGAACACAATGCTTTTTGCAATAGCTTCTAGCTCATACCATGAGTCCGTTAGTGTAGGGGGAAGGACCTCTTGAATGTGAGTTTTAGAGTCTCACCATCCAAACCTGCCTAATGGTTTTCCCCTGCTCCCTACAGTTATAGTAAAGGTCCCAAAACTAAATTGGAAGGGGGGAAGAACCAAATCAGCAATCTTCCCAAAACCTAATTTGTTCACCATTACCAAGAGACCACCCATAACCAAACTTAATAGCCTTAGAGGCCCAAAAAACTCCTTTCCAGAAGGTAGAAGCCTCGGCTCCTTGACAACAGAAGATATTAGGGTAAGGTTTGTATTTGTTATCTATAATAGTTTTCCAAATTTTGTCCTCCTTATGAAATTTGCTGCCAAAGCACTCTCCACTGCACAAACACCCTGGCTTGAGTGGCTTGATCTCCAACACCATAACGCTCTAGTCTCCTCATCCCCGTAAACCTCTTTTCTATGCCACACAATTTCACAGCAAATCCCTACTCTACAAAATATCTCTTTCGTGCTAACAAACAGTGGCTCACATACTTACTTCTGGCTAGACACTTGGCTGGTTCCACAACCCCTTGCCACCTCCTTCCCCCACCTAGTTTCACAGTCCACCTTAGAGCTGGTTAAAGTGGCTAACATTTTGTGTTTCGGTATCCAAGCTAACCTTCGTAATCGCCTCTCCCTCACGGCAGAACAAGAGCTTGTGTCGCTTGTGGCTATTTTGCAGGATTTCATGCCCTCGGCGGGGGAAGATCAATGGTTCCTACGACATGGCATTAGCTTCTCCACCAAGCATGCATACGGTGCCCTCATGGCTCGGCCAGATAACGATCTCATTGCTCCTCTCATATGGAGTGCCAAGGTTCCTCGGAAGCTCAAAGTCTTCGCCTGGCTACTCTTCAAAGACCGCCTCAACACCAGGGTCAACCTTGCACACAAGCATATAATCGATTCAGATATATGCCCCCGGTGTGCTAGGCTACCAGAAGACTCCAACCACCTCTTCATCACGTGCCCTCTGGCTAATAGGATTTGGCAACGACTTGGGCTCCTGCCACAAACCAACGACATCACGGACCTATGGGACGTCACTACTCCTCCTCACCTCTCCACCACGGCATGGCCTTCGGTCCTCTTGGCTTTACTATGGATGATTTGGGCAGCACGTAATGACATGGTATTTAGAACGGTCGATCAAAGCTCTGTAATAACCCTTAGGAACCTTATTTCTGCTTTGGACCTCTGGTCTCATCGTCTTGTCCAAACACAAGACAAGGAGGACGTTTTCTCGTGGCGTTCCTACCTCTCTACATGTTGCACCATGCCTATGTAATTCTGTACTTACTGCCACGACAGTCCTTTGAGCAATATATTCAGGTGGGGGAGCTCCCCCTCCGGTGATTCTCAAAAAAAAATTGTCCTCACTACATTCTCTTAATCCAAGCTCCCAGCAGGCAAATGTTAAGATCATGAATATTTCGAATACCTAGGCCCCCAAACTCTTTTTTTATAGAAACCAAAGGCCAATTAGCTAAGTGGAATTTCTTATGACCCTCAAGGCCATTCCATGAGCAATTGGCCATTTGAGTATTGATCATATCTACTGCCCACTTGGAAAACTTTTTAAAGAAGTAGTATATGGGAATGCTTGCTAGACAAGCTTAAGTCAAAGTAAGTCCAGCTGCATAGCACCGTAACTTGATAGGAGTATACAACGTTTTTTGACACTGTCACCTCAAAGTAAGAAATATTCAAAGTCCGTCCACAAGACCACAACACACACGCGCGTGACCAACCTATAGTTGGACGGTTAGGAGAACAATGGTATCCTGAGCAATCAATCCTTTTTCCATTCTTGTTCTGAGGTTGTCGGCTTCCTCCGATGGCACCACTTGCACTCTTTGTCGGGATCTGCAAGGCTTAAGTCCTAGACTTGACATTGGTGTTTGCATTTTTCTAGATTTATTTCAGACTTTTCTCGATGTCCGTTGAGTGTGAGGAGATATTCCCATTGATTACAAGGCGCATGTAGTGACTTCGTCGATATCAATCTCTCGAAGGTGCTCATAAAAGTAGGATGTACGAGTGTGCGTTCATAGGGTTGAGTGAATGCTCGTGTATGTGAGCGATTTCCATCGTACTGTGTAAACAAAAAAGACCTAGGCTGGGATGAACATGTGAGTATTGTATATTGTCATAACGAAAAGAAAAGGAAAGAAGGCCCCAATACAAACAGAAATCCCCTTGCCAATAATATGCCCGAGCGAGAAAGGGACGGCTCCCAACCTTTTGTCGCATGCACACGGATACGATACATAGCAGCCGATCCATCCATCGATCTTATAATCCCTCCCTCCGCGAATTAACTTGTGGTTGAGTTGGTTAGGTGGACAGTGGTATCCCCAATCTATCAAGGTTCAAATCCTGGTGCTCGCATTATTTCTGGATTTATTTCAGAATTTCCGGCGATGCGCTTTCAGTGGGAGGAGACGTTTCCGTCAACAACGAAGCGCCTACGGTGACTTCGTAAATCTGAAGATGATATGCCGGCTCAGTCTTTCGGATGTGCTCATAGGGGTAGGGTGTACGTGCGTGCGTTCATAGGAATGAGTGTATGCGCGTGTATATGAGCGCTTGTGTATGTACTGATGCTAAAAAAAAAATCCCTCCCTCCGATCCTCCTGCCCCTCTCCCTCCCTCCCTCGCCGCAATAGTAAAATTCGGTTCTGGAAGGCAAGCGAGGCACGCACGAGAGGGAGGGAGAGCGAGCGAGCAGGAGATCTCTAAACAATTCCCTTCCCTCTCTCATTGGGATCTGAGTAGTCCTGCCTGCCGCCTCCTGTGCATTTCTCTCTCCCCCTCCTCCTCCTCCTCCCCCCAACCCGGCGCAAATCCATCGCCGAGATCCAAGTCCACCACACCGGACGAGGTG
>NC_041386.1:541288764-541293601 GCF_002162155.2 Triticum dicoccoides | reverse complement strand
GCGCCCGCCCCCCCATTTCCAAATCCCTTTTCTATTCCCCTCTCCCTCTCCCTCTCCCTCCCCCTGCTGAAAACGAGAACGGAACGGAACGCGCGCGAGAATCTCTCTCTCGCCCATTAATTTCCCGGCCGTCCCCTTGCGTCGATCGATCGGTCGATCGCGAGCCACGCGAGTACCGAGGGACGCTACAGCGCCTTTGGTTCCTGGTTTCGTCGTCTCGTTCCGTTAATGCTTGCGCCTATCCGATTCCTAACCGCGACTTGTCCTTCTGATGCAGCGGCAGCGGCATTGGTTGATCTCGCCGTCGACGTCGGACGAGGGCGGCGCCGCAGGCATGCGCCCGCAAGGCCAAGATCCGTCCGCCCGCGGCCGCGACGCCGCCGCCGGGATCTGATCCAGCCCGTCCCGCCGCCACTCGCTCGCGATCCTCTCCGGCCGCTCGCAGCAGCAGGTGCGTAATGTGTTCGCCGTTCGCTCTCGCCGGGCGGGCGCAAAGCCTCCGAAAAAGCGAAGGGGGATATTTATTTGTCGACGACGAGGGCGACGTATTAATAACGCTAGCCAACCCTTTTAATCTGCATTTCTGTTAGGATGCGTATCTGAGTTTGTTATTCCTTTTTCTGTTTCTGTTAAGCGTGGCAGGAGGCGAGGCGGAGGAGGAGGAGAAGATAGAGACGCAACCCACGCGCGGCTAGCTAGGGTTTGTTCCATCTCCCCCCTCTCTCGCTCGCTCCCTCTCTCTCCCGAGGAGCGGAGGAAGGCGGAGGGCCGGAGGAGGAAGAGAGGCGGGGGATGTCGTCGTCGAACTCGCCGTGCGCGGCGTGCAAGCTGCTGAGGCGCAAGTGCACGCAGGGGTGCGTGTTCGCGCCCTACTTCCCGCCGGACCAGCCGGCCAAGTTCGCCAACGTGCACAAGGTGTTCGGCGCCAGCAACGTCTCCAAGCTGCTCAACGAGATCCCCGTGGCGCAGCGGGAGGACGCCGTCAACTCGCTCGCCTACGAGGCCGAGGCGCGCCTGCGCGACCCCGTCTACGGCTGCGTCGCCTACATCTCCGTCCTCCAGCTCAAGATCAAGCAGGTGCGCGAGGAGATCGCCAACGCGCGCAAGGAGCTCGCCGGCTACATCGGCCAGGCAGCCTACGCGCCCGTCGTCCCCGTGCAGCACCCCCACGCGCAGTACGCCGCCGCCGGCATGGGCCTCGTCCAGCCCCACCCGCACCCGCACCAGCAGATGGCGATGCAGCAGCAGCAGCACCCGTACCACCAGCAGCAGATCGCCGAGGCGCAGCACCTGGCGGCCGTCGTCGAGGTGGCGCGCGCCGGGCAGCAGCAGCAGCAGCAGCAGCAGCATCACCACCAGCACCAGCAGCACGAGATGATGATGATGCGCCAGACCTACGCCAACGTCCACGGCGGGGCCGCCGCCGGGCCAACGGTGGCCGTCGAGCCTCCCCAGCAGGCCGCGGCCTACGACGGCACCGCCCCGTTCCTCATCCAGCAGCAAGCGTCGCCTTCCGCCCTGACCTACCGCATGGAGGAGCCGTCCCCGCCGCCGCAGTCCTCGGGCCACTCCCACGTCGACATGTCCCACGCGCCGCAGCAGCAGCGTCATCAGCACACGGACGGCAGCGACGAGGGGAGCGGGGGCGCCCCGACGGCCTGATGGCCATGCTCCCGCCTCCTTCGCCTCCCTGTGTCGATATTTCCCCCCTAGCTTTTTTTCCACGGTTTCTTTGATGTTCGTTTGTTGGGCACGAGTCTTTTCGTCTTCTTGATCATATGATATCGAACTGGCATCGCCATGGCTCCCCGGAAAGCATATCCATGGCTCCCGGAGGCGGACAAGCTGGTGATCTTGCTCAAGCATATCCATGGCACACTCAGAACGATGTCACTGTTGCATTAGTTTGTGTTTGGATTCATTATTGCAACCATGTTAATTTCCTTGAAACGATTCATTACTCCATAAAATAGCAGAAAGAAATGCGGATTCTCGAAAGATAACGATGCAATTTTCGTGGTTCGTTATTTGTTAGTCAAAGTACTACTAGTACTCTCGATCGATCGAGTTGGTTGTGTGTGCGCACGCCAGTTACTTTGTTTACTTGTGTGCTAATTCCAAAGTTACTGCACATAGTATATATATGCTTAGATTACTGCTCTGACCTGTACATGTGGTGTGCTAGTCAACTCCACAGGATGGCAGAAATTTTGAGAAGAAAATAGTCTAGTCCCTAATTAACTTCCTACTATGCCCTAATGTTATACAAATGCTTCACCTGCCAAATTGGTTTAGCAGTAAACAAGGAGCGTAGTATAGCTAGTCCTATAGCGCTGATAATCCTTATACCACCGTTCAGAGATCTGGGTCAGGAAATTATGATTTATGAGTGCATTAAAAAAGTTACCCTTGATTTTTGGTGGGAAAATATATTATTAGCGTGATTATATTGAACATGGAGGTGGCGATTCATCACTGGATAAAAAATTATGTATGTACCAGAAATTAATGTTGATTTCGATGATGTATTAAGATTTGGATTGTTGGATGCTAATATACTCATTTACTGCATCTACACGATAATCATTTCCTGGTCTAGGTTTTGTCACAGAATCATGCATGCTTGTGTTTTTAATTAGTCAGCAATTGACAGGCACTGGAGAACACGCACAATGTAGTTGCCATGTTAAAAATCTGCAAGATCTAGAATTGCATCTCTTATTTATATATTTTGACTGTCAGACTCTGAATTTGCACATGCTGGTTTGTGTGTTTCTGTCAAATTAGAAGTAGACAAGTTGTCAAAGTACCAAGTAATTCACTCTGACATCTTAAATAAATAATAAGAGTGCATGCATGTTTTAAAAATAAGAATGCATGCAAACAAGTAGTAGTACGATTGGCATAACTGTATCAAACAAATGATCTCTCGGGCTGGCTGTAGCCTGTAGCTATGACCCACGCACGCGCGCGCACACACAAAAGCCCAGCTCTGCACATCTCAGAGATTTTGACATGAGCATATGCATAACTGCTAAACTCTAGTATCGATTTCAGCCACTGACATATCATACTCCTGGAAATGTGCTTTGTCAGGCTCTTCATCAGCTGCCTTTATCCCTCACAAGAGTGACAGCCAAATAAATGCAGACCAGAAACAGAGGTAGCAAAGAGAAACTTATGAAGGGAGGTGCAGATAGAGACAGTGAAACATGCATGCAAGGTGTGTGTGCAAAGGGGAGCAAATAGTGAAGCGAGCAGCATGCATGCAGCTGGGGCAAAGTCAGGGGAGAATTAGCAGCCAGCAAGCATAAGTTTTTTTTACTAGACCACAGAGTTCAGGAAGAAAAACAGCAAAGGATTTCTAGTTCTTCTGCATTATGCTTTTCGACTAGTATAGTGGCTACTTCCTTACATACATTTCTTCTCTTCCGGCCGATTTGTTTCTATTCACTATATAGCATGCTGTTTCGTTTTGCGCTTCAATTTTTTGCTTGGTTCGTTTGTTCTAGGATATATTCTTTGAGTGGTAAATATTTGCGAACCATTACCTGAGCTAAAGAGTGGGGTCAGTTAGCCATTTTTCTTATACTCCCTCTGTTTCTAATATACGTCTTTCTAGAATTTCAATACAAACTACATACGGAATCTTGCATAGTATAAAATGTGGACTCACCTATTTTGCTTTGTATATAGTCCGTAGTGGAATCTCTAAAAAGACATATATTTAGGAAGAGAGGGGGTATTATATTACTGATTTAATACTGTGTGGAGTATACGTAGTGTTGCGTAGGCTCATGCGACTCATGCCTATGTTAATTATATGCAGTTTCCTTTGAATATCATAAGCTAGCTAGCATGGTTGTTATGGATGGCATGATTCTATAGGTGATCGAGTCCCTTTTTCAGAAAGATACAAATTAACCAAGCCAGATATTGTGTCTAGCTACATATGCCTACGTCTCTAGCTAGCCGTGCTGCTGAAATCATGACCGTGCAACCAATGTTAAGCTTCGCATGCATGAGTGTTCGTGTGTGCCCCTCTTCGCCACAATCCAAAGCCTACTGATCATAGCTAGTCAGACCACTTTCATTACACATGCCCACCCAGCCTGTTCAGTCATCAATACACAAGACCCTCAACCCTCTCAAAAACATCTCTTTTAGCATGGGAAAGTTGTGGCTACGCCCAAGTTTATTCTTCCATAGATAACTACGTAGTATAAGTATTCTTCCATTTTTTCCCCATCTTGTAGAGAAATAAGGTATATCTCGTAATCTCAATCTCGTCGTCTAGTCTCATATACGTATATATCTCATTTTTTTAGGGACATGTCTCTATCTTACTCCACGTATAAAAGCTCCCACTAAAGAATTAGGCAATCCACATTCTAGAACAATGTCCAATATGTGAATCTTGGACTACTAATTCTTTTATAGAATACATGCATAAAAATATTTATTACTCATCACCAATGTAATGGTATTGTACTACTGCAGGCATTACATTCACAAAACTAGGTTCATACTATTTTTGTGCTTATTGATAGTACCGGAGGCCGGCATGGTTGGTCTTCTGGTCCGGTGCAATGGCTCTAGGTGGTGTGCACCGTGACGGCAAAGCGGACGGTGCCATTGTATGGGTATGGTTATGCAATCTCGATCGTGAGGGCGACGAGGTATACAATATCATAAGTCGATGACACCGTTCAGATCTAGGCGTCATCTTGACCCTTCCCCCTCCCCTACCCGATGTGCGGCGGCTGGTGTGCTAGATGATGTCGTTTATTGTGGCGATGACGTTGGCCAACGTTGTTCCCCTCAGCGCCACCGTGCA
>NC_041386.1:541278919-541285822 GCF_002162155.2 Triticum dicoccoides | reverse complement strand
GTGGCCGACACCCTCGCCAGGCTTCCGCTTGAAGGTTGCCGAGATACATGACGTGTACATGGCGGTAAGTGGCGAGAGCGTGTGTGAAGAAGTACACCCCTGCAGGGTTAACATGATCTATTCGAATAGCCGGGTCCGCGGTTATGGACTTCTTGGATGCTTACATGGTACATAGACAACTTGAAGTGGATACTCTAAAATGCTCAAGACAAGTGTGAGTGCTATGGATGGCCTTCTCGTAGGGAGACGGGGATGAATCCATAGTAGTGTATTGTGTGGTGATTAGTGGACTCGTGTACGTTGTTTCACCTCCAGAGTTTCTGGTAGTCGTAGATTAGGATAGCCACAGAGTCAAAGCTGGCTTGCTGCAACTAAACCCCACATTACCCTCTTGATACAAATGCATGTATGATAGGATCTGATGTAAGTCTTGCTGAGTACCTTTGTACTCATGTTGCTTTATTTATGTTTTTGCAGCAGAGACTTCGGTCTTACTAGTGTTCTCGTGGACTTCGACTAGTAGCTAGTACCTCAGCTACGATCTTGATCGGATGATTGTAGATAGTCAGGCTTCCAGCCTTTTTCATTTATAGATGTCTGTACCCAGACATGTAATGCTTCCGCTTGTTGCTTGTATGCTCTGTATGATGGGTCTTGTGACCCCTGTTTGCAATATATGCTATGACGGCTCTTCTGAGCCTTTATCTATATGAGTTGTTGAGTTATGCTGTGATGCCATGTTGTACAGCACATACCTGCATGTTATGCGTACGTGTAATGTGTATTGCTATGTGTGGGATCTGACTATCTAGTTGTTTATTCTTAGTAGCCTCTCTTACCGGGAAATGTCTCCTAGTGCTTCCACTGAGCCCTGGTAGCTTGCTACTGCTCCGAAACACTTAGGCAGGCCGGCATGTGTCCTTCTTCGATCATGTGTCTGTCCCTTCGGGGAAATGTCACGCGATGAATACCGGAGTCCTGCTAGCCCGCTACAGCCCGGTTCACCGGAGTCCTGTTAGCCCAGTGCTACAGCCTGGATTCACTCGCTGATGACCGACACGTTCGATGCTGGGTCATGGATGCCTGTCCCTGTAAGTTAGTGCCACTTTGGGTTTACGACTAGCCATGTCAGCCCGGGCTCTTTATCATATGGATGCTAGCGACACCATCATATACGTGTGCCAAAATGCGCAAACGGTCCCGGGCAAAGGTAAGGCGACACCCGTGGGGTTACCGTGCGTGAGGCCGCAAAGCGATATGAGGTGTTACATGCTAGATCGATGTGGCATCGAGTCGGGGTCCTGACAGCTTTGGTATCAGAGCCTGACTGCCTGTAGGATTACCAAGCCATACTGGTCGAAGTTGAGTCTAGAAATTCTTTAGTTATATAAGGGAATTGATTGTGGGATGGAACGTAAGGCTCTTTTTACTCCTTTACCTCATGGCCTTCTGATCTGAGTCATCCTATCTTTCCGACGGGGTTAAGGAACTAGGCTTCTCCTCCGTCTATCAGGATCACGTGTTACTACTCCGTAGTTCCATAGGATTGGTTGATCAGAGTCATAACCCAGTTTCGAGTACTTCCGGTGTAGTCTGTTTGGTACTATCCCAAAACCTTGAGTGGTGATGATGAGTATGTTACCACCCCATGTTTAGTAGGATGTCTCATTCTGAGCATTTTACTGCCGTCATGCTGCCGGATTTTCCCTAGGAGTTCGAGTGATACTAATTCCTTGTCCTACATTCTACAGTCCTTAGTTGTTGCTGATTCCGTCCTTGATTCGTTTCTCAGGATGTCGTCAGCCAAGCGAAGTTCCGTTGCTCGTAACCAGAATCACGGAGATGGTAGGGATGAGGATCCTCCCGACCAGCCTTCGTTGACAGAGTTCATGCTAGTGATGGAAAGGAACAAGCGTGAGTCCAACCACTTGTTGGCACGTATCGAGGAGAACACCGCACATCAGTCCAACAAGTTCGTTTGCACCCACCTACCTTTCATCATTCCATCGAGCCACTCGATGCAGATGACTGGCTCCGTAGCATCACTCATAAGCTGCGTTCTGCGAGCGTAGCTGAAGATGACAAGGTCACTTATGCCACATACCACCTAGAAGGTCCTGCTAGTCTTTGGTGGCAGAACTATGAGACTATGCTTCCAGCTGGCCAGATTCCTACCTGGAAGGATTTCACTGAGGCTTTTCGCGAGCATCACATTCCCCAGGCCCTCATTGATCGCAAGAGAGAAGAGTTCTGTAGTTTCACCCAGAGTAAGATGGCTGTTGATGCTTATAGCAGAGAGTTCGAGAACCTTGCTCGCTATGCCACAGAAGAAGTGTCCACGGACGCCAAGAAGCAGGCTAGGTTCCGGAAGGGTCTCAACCCCAAGTTGCGTCGTGATCTCCACCTGCATCATTGTGATACATTCCAAGCCCTTGTGAACAAGGCCATCAATGCAGAGACAGCTCAACTCACTTACGAGGAGTCTTGTAAGCACACCTGTGATTTGGGATCTTCCTCCGGTTCTAGTTCCCAGAAGCGCCGGATTTGGGTTCCAAACTCCGCTCTTCCTTCCGGATATGCACCGAGGCCATCCTATGTGGTGCCTTCTCCAGCTCAGTCGTATGTTCCACCCGGGCCTACTGGTAGACCGTTTGTCAGTGCGGGTCCCCGTCCAACCTCAGGGACTTGCTTCACATGCGGGAAGCCAGGACACTATGCACGTAATTGCTCTCAAACTAGTTATGCTCCACCCCAGCCTGAGAAGACTGTTGGCTGTATTAAGCCATCACGCAAGATGATCAGTGCCAAGTCAGTTTCCACTGAACGTGGACGTGTGCATCACGTCTCAGCTAAAGACGCTCATGATGATCCAGATGTCGTTCTTGGTACACTCCTTGTCAATTGTCACCCAGCATCAGTTCTATTCGATATTGGAGCATCTCACTCCTTCATTTCTGAAAGCTATGCTAACTTGCACAACATGTCATTTTGTGATATGCCAACTCCGCTAGTCATCCAAACTCCTGGATCCAAATGGCAAATCTCTAGTGTAAGCCATGGTAACGAAATTCTTGTTGATAGACTTGTGTTCCTTGCATCACTTGTAGCCCTCAAGTCCTCAGATATTAACATCATCTTGGGTATGGACTGGATGACAGCTCATCATGCCAAGATTGATTGTTACACAAGATCTGTTCAGCTTACACACCCATCTGGCAAGTTAGTCACCGTCTCCACTAGAGTTGCAAAGCGTCAACTCTATTCTCTTAATGCCAGCCCTCTTCCAGACCTTGAAGATATCCCGGTAGTCCGTGACTTTCCGGATGTCTTTCCAGAGGAACTGCCAGGTGTTCCACCTGACAGAGATGTAGAGTTCGTCATAGATCTTATCCCAGGAACAGCTCCAATCTCCCGGAGACCTTACAAGATGGCACCCCTAGAACTAGCCGAGCTTAAGAAACAACTCGATGAGTCCTTGCAAAAGGGTTTCATCCGTCCTAGTTCTTCTCCTTGGGCTTGCCCCGTCCTCTTCGTCAAGAAGAAAGACGGTACGGACCGGATGGTTGTAGATTATCGTCCCGTTAATTTGGTCACGATAAAGAACAAGTATCCGCTTCCCAGGATCAACGACCTGTATGATCAGCTCGCTGGATCCTCAGTCTTCTCCAAGATGGATTTAAGGTTAGGCTACCACCAAATCAAGATCAGAAATGGGGACATTCCCAAGACAGCTTTTGTTACTCGTTATGGTCAGTACGAGTACACCGTCATGTCCTTTGGTCTAACCAACGCCCCAGCCACATTCTCCCGTTTGATGAACTCGATCTTCATGGAGTACTTAGATAAGTTCGTCGTGGTTTATCTCGATGATATTCTTATTTACTCGAAGAACGAGGAAGAGCATGCCGAACATCTTGGACTTATTTTAGAAAAACTCAGAGAGCACCGCCTTTATGCCAAGTTCTCCAAGTGTGAATTTTGGTTGCCAGAAGTGACCTACCTAGGCCACGTAATCTCTGGTAAGGGCATTGCTGTCAATCCCGAGAGAGTTCAAGCCGTTCTCGATTGGACTCCACCTGAAACAGTCAAACAAGTTAGGAGTTTCCTTGGTCTAGCCAGCTATTGTCGCCGCTTTGTTGAAAACTTCTCCAAAGTAGCCAAACCCCTCACGGAACTTCTCAAGAAAGATAAAAAGTTTGAGTGGTCCCCACAGTGTGAGTACAGTTTTCAGGAACTGAAAAGGCGCCTGACTTCTGCTCCCATACTTGTGCCACCGGATTTCACAAAAGACTTTATTATCTACTGCGACGCCTCACGACAGGGACTAGGTTGCATTCTTATGCAGGATCGTCAGGTGATTGCCTATGCATCTCGACAGTTACATCCACATGAGGAGAATTATCCTACACATGATCTAGAGCTTGCAGCCGTAGTCTATGCACTCAAGACCTGGCGACATTACCTCCTTGGTAAACGTTGCGAGATCTACACCGATCACCAGAGTCTCAAGTATATCTTCACCCAACCGGATCTGAACCTTAGGCAAAGACGTTGGTTGGAGTTGATCACAGATTATGATCTAGGGATTACCTATACCCCAGGCAAAGCCAATGTCATGGCTGATGCTCTAAGCCGTAAATCCTATTGCAACAATCTCATGTTGCAGCAAGGCCAACCACTTCTCCATGAGGAATTCTGTAAGCTTAATCTTCACATAGCTCCTCGCGGATTCCTTTCTACCCTGGTGGCGAAACCTGATCTTGAAGATCGGATTATCGCTGCTCAAAAGCAAGACACAGGAATTTCTCGGATCAAGAGAAACATTAAGAAGGGAGTTGGTGGATGTTTCTCTATGGATGATCGTGGTGTTGTTTTCTTTGAGAATCGCTTGGTGGTTCCCAAGAATCAACATCTGCGACAATTGATCCTTAAGGAGGCGCATGAATCTCCTCTCACGATTCATCCCGGTAGCACTAAGATGTATCAGGACCTACGCCAGAGGTTCTGGTGGACTAGGATGAAGAGAGAAATCGCTGAGTTCATTGCTAAATGTGACGTTTGTCGTCGCGTTAAGGCAGAGCATCAAAGACCTGCTGGCACCCTTCAGCCTTTGGCTATTCCTGAATGGAAATGGGATAAAGTTGGTATGGACTTCATCACCGGCTTTCCCAGGACCAAGAGAGGGAATAATGCTATCTTCGTAGTCATTGATCGTCTCTCCAAAGTGGCTCACTTCCTTCCTGTTCGAGAGAGTATCACTGCTAGTCAGCTTGCTGACTTATACATTTCTCGAATAGTATCACTTCATGGTGTTCCACTAGAGATTAATTCAGACCGTGGCAGTCTTTTCACTTCTCACTTCTGGGAGAGCTTTCAAACTGCCATGGGAACCCATCTTTCCTTCAGTACCGCTTTCCACCCTCAGTTGAGTGGTCAGGTGGAACGGGTCAATCAAATTCTTGAAGACATGCTCAGAGCTTGCGTTATCTCATTCGGTATGGATTGGGAGAAATGTCTTCCTTTCGCCGAGTTTGCTTATAACAATAGCTACCAATCCAGCCTCAAGAAAGCTCCTTTTGAGGTTCTCTATGGACGAAGATGTCGAACACCTTTGAACTGGTCAGAAACCGGTGAAAGACAATTCTTTGGACCGGATATGATCCAGGAGGCAGAAGAGCAAGTTCGCATCATTCGTGAGAATTTGAAAACAGCCCAGTCTCGTCAGAAAAGCCAGTATGATCGTCATCATAAGGATATGACTTATGAAATTGGCGACCAAGCTTACCTTCGGGTTACTCCTTTGAAGGGTACCCATCGTTTCGGTATCAAGGGCAAGTTGGCTCCTCGTTACATTGGTCCTTTTCGCATTCTCGCTAAACGAGGAGAGGTTGCCTACCAATTGGAACTACCTCCGCATCTCTCCAGAGTTCATGATGTCTTCCACGTCTCTCAACTCAGGCGTTGCTTCTCGGATCCTATCCGCGGAGTGGACCACGAAACGCTTGATCTCCAAGATAACCTCACATACCGAGAGTACCTGGTTCGCATTCTTGATCAAGCAGAGCGTGTTACCCGACGTCAGAACATCAAGTTTCTCAAAGTTCAGTGGTCTCATCATTCCGAGGGAGAGGCTACTTGGGAGCGAGAAGATCGTCTTCGACTGGAGTACCCCGCTTTCTTTCCGTCGACCCCTGAATCTCGAGACGAGATTCTTTCAAGTGGGGGAGAGTTGTCACATCCCTAGTCTGGTATGACCTAGACTAGCTAGTCATTTGTGCATCATATTTAAATTTCATTTAAATTTGAAATGAGGATTGGTGGAACCCTCAGAATCATTTTTGAAAATGACCCAAATAAAAATTTCTCCAAAAGGGTCCAAGAAAATGCTCATGATGCCCTCTAAAAATATTGGACAGAGATAAAAATCAAAACAATATTTCTAGGAGCTCATGGATAATTATTTTGGCCATTTGGATTAATTCGATAAATATTTGCATTGGAGATATATTTCTATATATATGAAATATGGTCCAAAAATTATGCCAATTATACAAGAGCTCTGGAATAATACCATTAGCCCCTACAAAAATTGGCATAATAAAATTAAATGATTTGATATATTTATTAAATCAAACAAATGTCAAAAAAAAAATGAAAACAGAAATAAAAGGAGGAGGGGCTTACCTGGGCCTCCCCTCCCCTGCGCAGCCCAGCAGCAGCAGGCCGGCCCAGCCAGGAGGCGGCCCAGCCCGCCTGGCCCCCCCCTCCCCTGTCGCCTTCCTCCTCTGCCAGGAGGACGGGCGTGTGCCCGACGCTCGCCGGCACGCGCGCGCGCCAACTCCCCCCCTGCTGGCCACCTCCTGCTTCCTCCTCGTCGCCTGGAACGCCCCGGACGAAGCCACG
>NC_041386.1:541273124-541278207 GCF_002162155.2 Triticum dicoccoides | reverse complement strand
CCACGCGCTGCCCCGCACCGTTCTCACTCTCCCTCGCCCTCCTCCTCTTCCCCTGCTCTCTCTCCCTCTCACCCGAAGCACCGCCGCCGCCGCAGCTCGCCACCGACGCGCTCCCCGCCGTCCCCTCGCCCCTCCGTAGAGCCCCCGAGCTCCGCCGCGACCCCCTCTACTTCCTCGCCGAGCCACGCAAGCCGGAGAGCCCCGTGGAGCCGTCGCCGTCGCCATCCTCGCCTCCGGCCGCCGTGGGTACTCGCCGTCAATTCGGGAGCTTCCAGGCATCCCCGACCTCGCCTTCGCGCTCGCTGGATCCGCGGTGAGCTCCTCCACCGTTCCCCTCTCTTCTCCCTCCCGTTCCCGTGCCGTAGCGCCGCTCCCCACCACGGCCGAAGCCCCTCGCCGCCGTCCACGTCGCCGCCGCCGTCTCGGCCCGCCTCCGCCCAAACCAAGCCTCCCTCCGCGTTCCTGGTGCCACGAGGGTGCCGCCGGGCCCCTCAGGTGGCCTCCCCGTGCCCCGCAGCCCGATCCCGCTCGCGCCCGAACTCCGGCAGCCGCCCCGAGCTTCGCTCCGGCGAGCTCCGCCGCCCCCGCAGCCCCCCACCAGCTCCCCTGGATGCGGACGACGACGGGCTACGCCCTGGTGCTTTTCGCGCGACCAAACGCCGCCTGCAGCGCAAGTCCGGCGAGTCGCCGCCGCGCTAATGGTCGCCGCCGGCCAGAACCCCGGCGGGCTGACGTAGCTTGTTAATTAGCCACTAATTCCCCACCCGCTGACGCTGACAAGTGGGCCCCAGGGCTTAGTCAAAGCTGACCAGCCCAGGTTTGACTCGGGGTTAACCCCCTGTCACTGACGTGTGGGTCCCACACGTCAGATTTGACCTGGACAGCCGCGTTGACCCGCTGATGCAATGATGACGTCATGCTGACGCAATTATACATTTTCTGGAATTAAAATAATTCAGAAAATTCCAGAAATTGATTTAAACTTCAAAAATTCATAGAAATTCAACCGTAGCTCAGATTGAAATAAATTATATATGAAAAATTATCAGAAAAATGCCATCTTTCCATCTGTACTAGTTTCATGCATGAAAAACAAACTTATACATGCTGAATATGGGAAAACACATTATGGCATATATAAGAGACTTAATTTAGAAATGCATTTGAACCTTTGGTTCAAATGGACTTCAAACCAAGTGAACACTAGTTGCATTAGCTCAACAGCATCACATCTACATGCCATGTTCATGCATCATATTGTTGCATATGATTGTGTTTTGATTGCCGGCACCGTTCTTTCTCGATAGGTCCTGCTCCGGAGACGTTCCAGAGTACCTGTCTGTGAAGCAGTGCCTCCCTTGTTGATTTACCAGGCAAGCAAACCCCCTTGTTCATTTCGATAAAACCCTACTCTCTCGCTCCTGCTCTCAGTTATTGCATTAGGACAACAACGATTCATCTGCTACTTTGTGCTGCGGTAGTTGAACCCATTCCTCTGCATGACCTGTCATTGCCACGGTAAATAGCTGAAACCCACTAGCATGTGTAGGAGTTGATGGAAGCCACTGATGTGTTCCTACCATGCTATGCCTGCTATTGCTTAGAGTTGTGTCAGGTCTGATTCATTGGGAATGAATTTGAGTGTCACGATATGTTCTGATGCTGAGAGTGAAGTGTGTGAACACGATTTGGTAAAGGTAGCGGTGAGAGGCCATGTAGGAGTACATGGTGGGTTGTCTCACTGGAACCGTCCTTAAGCCCTGAGTTCTGTGTATGTTGTCCAATGACTCGATACTACCACACATTGGGCTCCGGGCGCTCCAAGCCCTCTCGACTTATTAACCAACTTGGTCTCTGTCCAGGAGTCGCAACTAGTTTCTGGTGTTTGTAGGTAGTGCTATTTTTCTACCAAGTGGCACCCGGCAGGGTGGGCTTGGGACAGACTAGGCACACGTGGCACGGTGTACCGAGTGGCACCCGGTTGGTGGGCTCGGGAACCCTGCTCACATCGTTTGGGGCCGTGAGCGACACCCCGGCCGGATCTCCTTGCGGATGGAACCCGAATAGGCGATAAACCTGGGCTAGAGTCTTCTGTGGTTAGTCAGGTCGTGGCCGACACCCTCGCCAGGCTTCCGCTTGAAGGTTGCCGAGATACATGACGTGTACATGGCGGTAAGTGGCGAGAGCGTGTGTGAAGAAGTACACCCCTGCAGGGTTAACATGATCTATTCGAATAGCCGGGTCCGCGGTTATGGACTTCTTGGATGCTTACATGGTACATAGACAACTTGAAGTGGATACTCTAAAATGCTCAAGACAAGTGTGAGTGCTATGGATGGCCTTCTCGTAGGGAGACGGGGATGAATCCATAGTAGTGTATTGTGTGGTGATTAGTGGACTCGTGTACGTTGTTTCACCTCCAGAGTTTCTGGTAGTCGTAGATTAGGATAGCCACAGAGTCAAAGCTGGCTTGCTGCAACTAAACCCCACATTACCCTCTTGATACAAATGCATGTATGATAGGATCTGATGTAAGTCTTGCTGAGTACCTTTGTACTCATGTTGCTTTATTTATGTTTTTGCAGCAGAGACTTCGGTCTTACTAGTGTTCTCGTGGACTTCGACTAGTAGCTAGTACCTCAGCTACGATCTTGATCGGATGATTGTAGATAGTCAGGCTTCCAGCCTTTTTCATTTATAGATGTCTGTACCCAGACATGTAATGCTTCCGCTTGTTGCTTGTATGCTCTGTATGATGGGTCTTGTGACCCCTGTTTGCAATATATGCTATGACGGCTCTTCTGAGCCTTTATCTATATGAGTTGTTGAGTTATGCTGTGATGCCATGTTGTACAGCACATACCTGCATGTTATGCGTACGTGTAATGTGTATTGCTATGTGTGGGATCTGACTATCTAGTTGTTTATTCTTAGTAGCCTCTCTTACCGGGAAATGTCTCCTAGTGCTTCCACTGAGCCCTGGTAGCTTGCTACTGCTCCGAAACACTTAGGCAGGCCGGCATGTGTCCTTCTTCGATCATGTGTCTGTCCCTTCGGGGAAATGTCACGCGATGAATACCGGAGTCCTGCTAGCCCGCTACAGCCCGGTTCACCGGAGTCCTGTTAGCCCAGTGCTACAGCCTGGATTCACTCGCTGATGACCGACACGTTCGATGCTGGGTCATGGATGCCTGTCCCTGTAAGTTAGTGCCACTTTGGGTTTACGACTAGCCATGTCAGCCCGGGCTCTTTATCATATGGATGCTAGCGACACCATCATATACGTGTGCCAAAATGCGCAAACGGTCCCGGGCAAAGGTAAGGCGACACCCGTGGGGTTACCGTGCGTGAGGCCGCAAAGCGATATGAGGTGTTACATGCTAGATCGATGTGGCATCGAGTCGGGGTCCTGACAATCAGTGAGGCGGTTCTCATGGCATGGCATGGCTTGAGAAGATGGTCATGCTCGGAGTCTCTTCTTCCTCGATGGTCTGGTTTCCAGTTACCATTTGTGTTCTAGCTTTCTATCGCCCGATGGATCAGTGCCCTTCGAGCTAGGGCGAAGGCACAGGAGGCCCTCTTCGGCGATGGACGGATGGTACCACGACGAGCTCCACCATTTGCAATGCAGAATAAGGCCTTCCTCGTGAGTTTGCTTTCTTCCACCTATATGCATTGCATTCGCATCTACCTAGATTAGACGGTGCTTCAATGGACAACAACTTCATCGTTGTCGAGAATCGTCTCTTTTTTGCGCATAGCCTTTTATAAGTGTGGCCTTGTATGCGTGCTCCTCAGTATTGTTACTCCCATTTGGGGTCTTGTCCCTGGCTCCTCCTTTAGTTTCGTTAGGCCTTGTCTATAAAACGAAGCGAAAGGCCATGATTTTGTACTATGCCTTCTGTTCCTAAATATAAGCCTTTGTAGAGATTTCAATAAAGACTACATACGTCCTTATTGAACATGAATAGATCAAAAGTTTCCCCGCAAAAAAAAAGAACGGAAGGAGTAGTTGGGAACTTGGGATATTCACATGATAGAATTTGGCTTGCATAATTCTGTGCATTGCGCTGAAACCTATGCATTTTCCATCAACTAGGATGAGTTCTCGTCTGTCCCAACCTAGTCATAGTTTTCTTAACTATATAGTATTAATTAGTATCCTAGTAAAAAAACTATATATTAATGAAAAATATCTCATGTGGCGTGTTTCGTTGTTCAATGATCCCATACAACAATCAACTACTCCTAGATCTACCCAATGCATGCACATCTCGTACGTGACCCGTGGGGCATGTATGCAAGCTTAATTTCATCTAGCTACTATCTCTTCTCAAATAAATAAAAATAAATTATCTACTATCTGTAGTGTGCGGACCAATAAAGAGTTATTTATTTATTTATTTTGGGTGTATGTACGTGCAATCATATTAAAATCAGGTGTCCCCATGTAAGGCCTTCAGCTAGCTGTGATGGGCTAGTTTGACCCATTATAGCGCTGTGGTGTGGTCGTACGTGCAGAAATCCTCAGAGCTCGGAAGCAGGGAAAGGCTGGTGCAAACAACGCATGAGGCGGCACAGTACTATCAGCACCAATTAATTGTCATTGCCAATATATGCGTGGCATCAACCGAGCAGGATCAGGTACCACGGCGGGCAGTACGGCTCGATTTGCATGGAAGGGAAAATTTACAGTGCTCCAAGGTGTAAAGATGCTAAGAATATTACATGGGCGAAAGCTGGCAAAGTAATTTAGGAGAATGATCGCATGATCCCGCAAGGAAATGTTGTCAAGCATAAGCATGTAGACCTATGCAGAACAACTACGCATGGGAAAGTTTGGTTGCTAAACAATTAAATGAAGAAAGCTTAGCTACAAGAAGCTAAACGTCTATGCACTGAAAACTTTAGTTGTTAAACTCTTTCATACACATAGCATCTCATCTAAGCACCTACACACTCTAGGGGAGGCATAAAGGGATCAGACGATCTGTTGTAGCATTGGCGACAACAACCTGGAATAAGGTCTCTCCGGCTAACCCTTGTTGCAGCACGCTCGTGCTCTTCCTGCATGCCACAGATA
>NC_041386.1:541260777-541272953 GCF_002162155.2 Triticum dicoccoides | reverse complement strand
ATCCTAAAACAATATGAGATGTGGAGGATCATGTGTCCTCAAATCTAGTTCTCTTGGTGTGACACTATCATGCAGAGCGGATAACATGGTTGTACATCTTGATTCTTCAGTTTCAATTCTAACCAACGAGGATTGGCGTGACTAGGCCTAGTCAGATTTGTGTTTCTTGACTCTGTCTGGCCGGACCTGGGCGGTCTACAAGCCTTCTTCAATGTTTTCTTCTTTGAGACGATGATTTGCTAAGCAAACCGCGACCATCGCCGTCTTCTGATTTACATTGACGAATTTTTTACAGCTGCTTTTACAAATGAGTAAAATGCATCATAAATCCTAAAACTATTGGTGGTGTGTCAGTTCAGTCCTATAACTTTGAAATTGCAGTTTTGGATCCTGAAAGTATTGGAGATGTATCAGTTTAGTCCTATAACTTAGAAACTGCAGTTTTCGGTCCCAAAACTATGTAAGTCTGTCCATCTCAAGTCCTAATGTTGCATGGCTAGCATCTATGGTGCATTTTTTCAAATGAGTTCCTTCATATGTGTTTACTTCCCCAAAAGTGGTCCATACGCTTCCACGTTGCAGTGTTGCAACCTGCACGCCCATCACCTGTGTGGCCATGAGCTGCAGTGTAGCCTCGTCGAGGTTTGATGCGGCCGCCGAGGAGACCCCAAGCCAATCGGGATGGAGGACGCCATCCCACCTCTCTGTCTCTCTCTTCTCATGACTCTGTCTCATGTTTGGGCATGAGCATGGCCACAGGTGGGGGAATTATCGCTGATGTCGACGATGCGAAGGAGTGTGCGAAAACCGCAAAGCTGGCGCACAGGTCGATGAGAGTGATGCAACCCCAATAGCAGCCACATGTGGGTAGCAATTGGACGTTGTGCTACGTATCATTCTGTTACTACAGGGTGAGGCTGAGATGACCAGTCTACTCTCCTCGCTGGAGCTCAAACCATTATGCCATTGATGGCCTGCGGTTTCAAATTTATATGACTAAACTGACACACCTTTATGTTGGGGAACGTTGCAGAAAATTAAAATTTTTCCTACGGTTTCACCAAGATCCATCTATGAGTTCATCTAAGCAACGAGTCTAGGGAGAGAGTTTGCATCTACATACCACTTGTAGATCGCGTGCGGAAGCTTGCAAGGTGATGATGTAGTCGTACTCGACGTGATCCAAATCACCGATGACCAGCGCCGAACGGACGGCACCTCCGCGTTCAACACACGTACGGGACGGGAGACGTCTCCTCCTTCTTGATCCAGCAAGGGGGAAGGAGAGGTTTATGAAGATCCAGCAGCACGACGGCGTGGTGGTGGATGCAGGGCGTCACAGCAGCAGGGCTTCGCCGAGACTACGAGGGAGAGACGTAACGGGGGGAGGTGGAGGCGCCAGGGGCTGGTGTATGAAGTCCCTCCTCTCCCCCACTATATATAGGGGTGCCAGGGGGGCGCCGGCCCTAGTAGATGAGATCTACTAGGGGGGGCGGCGGCCTAGGGGAGGTTTCCCTCCCCCCCAAGGCACCTAGGGGTGCCTTCCACCACTAGGACTCCTCCTAGGGGGAAACCCTAGGCGCATGGGCCTATAGGGGCTGGTGCCCTTGGCCCATGATGGCCAAGGCGCACCCCCTACAGCCCATGTGGCCCCCCGGAACAGGTGGCCCCACCCGGTGGACCCCCGGGACCCTTCCGGTGGTCCCGGTACAATACCGATAACCCCGAAACTTGTCCCGATGCCCGAAATAGCACTTCCTATATATAATTCTTTACCTCCGGACCATTCCGGAACTCCTCGTGACGTCCGGGATCTCATCTGGGACTCCGAACAACATTCGGATTTCTGCATATCCATATCTTCATAACCCTAGCGTCACCGAACCTTAAGTGTGTAGACCCTACGGGTTCGGGAGACATGCAGACATGACCGAGACGCTCTCATTCAATAACCATCAGCGGGATCTGGATACCCATGATGGCTCCCACATGCTCCTCGATGTTGTCATCAGATGAACCACGATGTCGAGGATTCAATCAAACCCTGTATGCAATTCCCTTTGTCAATCGGTACGTTACTTGCCCGAGACTCGATCGTCGGTATCCCAATACCTTGTTCAGTCTCGTTACCGGCAAGTCACTTTACTCGTACCGTAATGCATGATCCCGTGTCCAACACCTTGGTCACATTGAGCTCAATATGATGATGCATTACCGAGTGGGCCCAGAGATACCTCTCCGTCATACGGAGTGACAAATCCCAGTCTCGATCCGTGTCAACCCAACAGCTACTTTCGGAGATACCTGTAATGCACCTTTATAGTCACCCAGTTACGTTGTGACGTTTGATACACCCAAGGCACTCTTACGGTATCCGGGAGTTACACGATCTCATGGTCGAAGGAAGAGATACTTGACACTTGCAAAGCTCTAGCAAAACGAACTACACGATCTTTTATGCTATGCTTAGGATTGGGTCTTGTCCATCACATCATTCTCCTAATGATGTGATCCCGTTATCAACGACATCCAATGTCCTTAGTCAGGAAACCATGACTATCTTTTGATCACAACGAGCTGGTCAACTAGAGGCTTTACCAGGGACATAGTGTGGTCTAAGTATTCACACGTGTATTACGATTTCCGGATAATACAGTTATAACATGAATAAAAGACAATTATCATGAACAATGAAATATAATAATACTTTTATTATTGCCTCTAGGGCATATTTCCAACAGTCTCCCACTTGCACTAGAGTCACCAATCTAGTTACATTGTGATGAATCGAACACCCATAGAGTTCTGGTGTTGATCATGTTTTGCACGCGAGAGAGGTTTAGTCAGCGGATCTGCGACATTCAGATCCGTGTGCACTTTGCAAATCTCTATGTCTCCATCTTGAACATTTTCACGGATGGAGTTGAAACGACGCTTGATGTGCCTGGTCTTCTTGTGAAACCTGGGCTCCTTTGCGAGGGCAATAGCTCCAGTGTTGTCACAGAAGAGTTTGATCGGCCCCGACACATTGGGTATGACTCCTAGGTCGGTGATGAACTCCTTCACCCAAATCGCTTCATGTGCTGCCTCCGAGGCTGCCATGTACTCCGCTTCACACGTAGATCCCGCCACGACGCTCTGCTTGCAGCTGCACCAGCTTACTGCTCCACCATTCAACATATACACGTATCCGGTTTGTGACTTAGAGTCATCCAGATCTGAGTCGAAGCTAGCGTCGACGTAACCCTTTACAACAAGCTCTTCGTCTCCTCCATAAACGAGAAACATGTCCTTTGTCCTTTTCAGGTACTTCAGGATATTCTTGACCGCTGTCGAGTGTTCCTTGCCGGGATTACTTTGGTATCTTGCTACCAAACTTACGGCAAGGTTTACATCGGGTCTGGTACACAGCATGGCATACATAATAGATCCTATGGTTGAAGCATAGGGGATGACACTCATCTCTTCTTTATCTTTTGCCGTGGTCGGTGACTGAGCTGAGCTCAGTCTCATACCTTGTAACATAGGCAAGAACCCCTTCTTGGACTGATCCATTCTGAATCTCTTCAAAATCTTATCAAGGTATGTGCTTTGTGAAAGACCTATGAGGCGTCTCGATCTATCTCTATAGATCTTGATGCCTAATATATAAGCAGCTTCTCCAAGGTCCTTCATTGAAAAACACTTATTCAAGTAGGCCTTAATGCTGTCCAGAAATTCTATATTATTTCCCATCAGGAGTATGTCATCTACATATAATATGAGAAATGCTACAGAGCTCCCACTCACTTTCTTGTAAACGCAGGCTTCTCCATAAGTCTGCATAAACCCAAACGCTTTGATCATCTCATCAAAGCGAATGTTCCAACTCCGAGATGCTTGCACCAGTCCATAAATGGATCGCTGGAGCTTGCATACTTTGTTAGCGTTCCGAGGATCGACAAAACCTTCCGGCTGCATCATATACAGTTCTTCCTTAAGATGCCCGTTAAGGAATGCTGTTTTGACGTCCATCTGCCATATTTCATAATCATAGTATGCGGCAATTGCTAACATGATTCGGACGGACTTTAGCTTCGCTACGGGAGAGAATGTCTCGTCGTAGTCAATCCCTTGAACCTGTCGATAACCCTTAGCGACAAGTCGAGCTTTATAGATGGTAACATTACCATCCGCGTCCGTCTTCTTCTTAAAGATCCATTTGTTTTCTATCGCTCGCCGATCATCGGGCAAGTCTGTCAAAGTCCATACTTTGTTTTCATACATGGATTCTATCTCGGATTTCATGGCTTCAAGCCATTTGTTGGAATCCGGGCCCGCCATTGCTTCTTCATAGTTCAAAGGTTCATTGTTGTCTAACAACATGATTTCCAGGACAGGGTTGCCGTACCACTCTGGTGCGGAACGTGTCCTTGTGGACCTACGAAGTTCAGCAGTAACTTGATCCGAAGTACCTTAATCATTATCATGGTTTTCCTCTTCAGTTGGTGTGGGCATCACAGGAACGGTTTCCTGTGCTGCGTCACTATCCCGCTCAAGAGGTAGTACTTCATCGAGTTCTACTTTCCTCCCACTTACTTCTTTCGAGAGAAACTCTTTTTCCAGAAAGCATCCGTTCTTGGCAACAAAGATCTTGCCTTCGGATCTTAAGTAGAAGGTATACCCTACAGTTTCCTTAGGGTATCCTATGAATACGCATTTTTCCGACTTGGGTTCGAGCTTTTCAGGTTGAAGTTTCTTGACATAAGCTTCGCATCCCCAAACTTTTAGAAACGACAGCTTAGGTTTCTTTCCAAACCATAATTCATACGGTGTCGTCTCAACGGATTTAGACAGTGCCCTATTTAAAGTGAATATAGCTGTCTCTAGAGCGTATCCCCAAAATGATAGCGGTAAATCGGTAAGAGACATCATAGACCGCACCATATCCAATAGAGTGCGATTACGACGTTCGGACACACCGTTTCGCTGAGGTGTTCCAGGCGGCGTGAGCTGTGAAACGATTCCACATTTCTTTAAGTGTGTACCAAATTCGTGACTTAAGTATTCTCCTCCACGATCTGATCGTAAGAATTTTATCTTTCGGTCACGTTGATTCTCCACCTCATTCTGAAATTCCTTGAACTTTTCAAAGGTCTCAGACTTGTGTTTCATTAAGTAGACATACCCATATCTACTCAAGTCATCTGTGAGAGTGAGAACATAACGATATCCTCCGCGAGCCTCAACGCTCATTGGACCGCACACATCGGTATGTATGATTTCCAACAAGTTGGTTGCTCGCTCCATTGTTCCGGAGAACGGAATCTTGGTCATTTTGCCCAAGAGGCATGGTTCGCACGTGTCAAACGATTCATAATCAAGAGACTCTAAAAGTCCATCGGCATGGAGCTTCTTCATGCGCTTGACACCAATGTGACCAAGGCGGCAGTGCCACAAGTATGTGGGACTATCGTTATCAACTTTAAATCTTTTGGCATCTACACTATGATCATGTGTAATATTACGCTCGAGATTCATTAAGAATAAACCATTGACCATCGGAGCATGACCATAAAACATATCTCTCATATAAATCGAACAACCATTATTCTCAGACTTAAATGAGTAGCCATCTCGTATTAAACGAGATCCAGATACAATGTTCATGCTCAAACTTGGCACTAAATAACAATTATTGAGGTTCAAAACTAATCCCGTAGGTAAATGTAGAGGCAGCGTGCCGACGGCGATCACATCGACTCTGGAACCATTCCCGACGCGCATCGTCACCTCGTCCTTTGCCAGTCTCCGTTTATTCCGCAGCTCCTGCTGTGAGTTACAAATATGAGCAACGGCACCGGTATCAAATACCCAGGAGTTACTACGATTACTGGTAAGGTACACATCAATCACATGTATATCAAATATACCTTTGGTGTTGCCGGCCTTCTTATCCTCTAAGTATTTGGGGCAGTTCCGCTTCCAGTGACCCTTCCCCTTGCAATAAAAGCACTCAGTCTCAGGCTTGGGTCCATTCTTTGACTTCTTCCCGGTAACTGGCTTACCAGGCGTGGCAATATCTTTGCCGTCCTTCTTGAAGTTCTTCTTACCCTTGCCCTTCTTGAACTTAGTGGTCTTATTGACCATCAACACTTGATGTTCTTTCTTGATTTCAGCCTCTGCTGACTTCAGCATCGAGAACACTTCAGGAATGGTCTTTTCCATTCCCTGCATGTTGTAGTTCATCACAAAGCTCTTGTAGCTTGGTGGGAGCGACTGGAGGATTCTGTCAATGACCGCCTCATCTGGGAGGTTAATGTTCAGCTGGGTCATATGGTTGTGCAACCCAGACATCTTCAGGATGTGCTCACTGACAGAACTGTTCTCCTCCATCTTACAACTGTAGAACTTGTCGGAGACATCATATCTCTCGACCCGGGCATGAGCTTGAAAAACTAGTTTCAGCTCTTCGAACATCTCATATGCTCTGTGATGCTCAAAACGCTTTTGGAGCCCCGGTTCTAAGCTGTAAAGCATGCCGCACTGAACGAGGGAGTAATCATCAGCGCGAGACTGCCAAGCATTCATAATGTCTTGGTTCTCTGGGACGGGAGCGTCACCTAGCGGTCCTTCTAGGACATATTGTTTCCTGGCAGCTATGAGGATGATCCTCAGGTTCCGGACCCAGTCCGTATAGTTGCTGCCATCATCTTTCAGCTTGGTTTTCTCTAGGAACGCGTTGAAGTTCATGTTGACATTAGCGTTGGCCATTGATCTACAAGACATATTTGCAAAGGTTTTAGACTAAGTTCATGATAATAAAGTTCTAATCAAATTATGAACTCCCACTTAGATTAGACATCCCTCTAGTCATCTAAGTGTTACACGATCCGAGTCGACTAGCCCGTGTCCGATCATCACGTGAGACGGACTAGTCATCGTTGGTGAACATTCTCATGTTGATCGTATCTTCCATACGATTCGTGTTCGACCTTTCGGTCTCCGTGTTTCGAGGCCATGTCTGCACATGCTAGGCTCGTCAAGTTAACCCTAAGTGTTTTCGCTGTGTAAAATTGTCTTACACCCGTTGTATGTGAACGTAAGAATCCATCACACCCGATCATCACGTGGTGCTTAGAAGCGACGAACTGTAGCAACGGTGCACAGTTAGGGGAGAACACTTCTTGAAATTTTTGTAAGGGATCATCTTATTTACTACCGTCGTCCTAAGTAAACAAGATGCATAAACATAATAAACATCACATGCAATTATATAGTTGTGACATGATATGGCCAATATCATATAGCTCCATTGATCTTCATCTTCGGGGCTCCATGATCATCTTGTCACCGGCTTGACACCATGATCTCCATCATCATGATCTCCATCATCGTGTCTTCATGAAGTTGTCACGCCAACGACTACTTCTACTTCTATGACTAACGTTTAGCAATAAAGTAAAGTAGTTTACATGGCGTTATTCAATGACACGTAGGTCATACAAAAAAATAATGACAACTCCTATGGCTCCTGCCGGTTGTCATACTCATCGACATGCAAGTCGTGAATCCTATTACAAAGAACATGATCTCATACATCACAATTCATCATTCATCACAACTTCTGGCCATATCACATCACATGATCAATCGCTGCAAAAACAAGTTAGACGTCCTCTAATTGTTGTTGCATCTTTTACGTGGCTGCAATTGGGTTCTAGCAAGAACGTTTTCTTACCTACGAATCACCACAACGTGATTTTGTCAACTTCTATTTACCCTTCATAAGGGCCCTGTTCATCGATTCCGCTCCAACTAAGGTGGGAGAGACAGACACCCGCCAGCCACCTTATGCAACTAGTGCATGTCAATCGGTGGAACCGGTCTCACGTAAGCGTACGTGTAAGGTTGGTCCGGGCCGCTTCATCCCACAATACCGTTGAGCAAGAAAAGACTAGTAGAGGCAAGTAAGATGACAAAATCCACGCCCACAACAAAGTTGTGTTCTACTCGTGCAAAGAGAACTACGCATAGACCTAGCTCATGATGCCACTGTTGGGGAATGTTGCAGAAAATTAAAATTTTTCCTACGGTTTCACCAAGATCCATCTATGAGTTCATCTAAGCAACGAGTCTAGGGAGAGAGTTTGCATCTACATACCACTTGTAGATCGCGTGCGGAAGCTTGCAAGGTGATGATGTAGTCGTACTCGACGTGATCCAAATCACCGATGACCAGCGCCGAACGGACGGCACCTCCGCGTTCAACACACGTACGGGACGGGAGACGTCTCCTCCTTATTGATCCAGCAAGGGGGAAGGAGAGGTTTATGAAGATCCAGCAGCACGACGGCGTGGTGGTGGATGCAGGGCGTCACAGCAGCAGGGCTTCGCCGAGACTACGAGGGAGAGACGTAACGGGGGGAGGTGGAGGCGCCAGGGGCTGGTGTATGAAGTCCCTCCTCTCCCCCACTATATATAGGGGTGCCAGGGGGGCGCCGGCCCTAGTAGATGAGATCTACTAGGGGGGGCGGCGGCCTAGGGGAGGTTTCCCTCCCCCCCAAGGCACCTAGGGGTGCCTTCCACCACTAGGACTCCTCCTAGGGGGAAACCCTAGGCGCATGGGCCTATAGGGGCTGGTACCCTTGGCCCATGATGGCCAAGGCGCACCCCCTACAGCCCATGTGGCCCCCCGGGACAGGTGGCCCCACCCGGTGGACCCCCGGGACCCTTCCGGTGGTCCCGGTACAATACCGATAACCCCGAAACTTGTCCCGATGCCCGAAATAGCACTTCCTATATATAATTCTTTACCTCCGGACCATTCTAGAACTCCTCGTGACGTCCGGGATCTCATCCGGGACTCCGAACAACATTCGGGTTTCTGCATATCCATATCTTCATAACCCTAGCGTCACCGAACCTTAAGTGTGTAGACCCTACGGGTTCGGGAGACATGCAGACATGACCGAGACGCTCTCAGTCAATAACCATCAGCGGGATCTGGATACCCATGATGGCTCCCACATGCTCCTCGATGTTGTCATCGGATGAACCATGATGTCGAGGATTCGATCAAACCCTGTATGCAATTCCCTTTGTTAATCGGTACGTTACTTGCCCGAGACTCGATCGTCGGTATCCCAATACCTTGTTCAGTCTCGTTACCGGCAAGTCACTTTACTCGTACCGTAATGCATGATCCCGTGTCCAACACCTTGGTCACATTGAGCTCAATATGATGATGCATTACCGAGTGGGCCCAGAGATACCTCTCCGTCATACGGAGTGACAAATCCCAGTCTCGATCCGTGTCAACCCAACAGCTACTTTCGGAGATACCTGTAATGCACCTTTATAGTCACCCAGTTACGTTGTGACGTTTGATACACCCAAGGCACTCTTACGGTATCCGGGAGTTACACGATCTCATGGTCGAAGGAAGAGATACTTGACACTTGCAAAGCTCTAGCAAAACGAACTACACGATCTATTATGCTATGCTTAGGATTGGGTCTTGTCCATCACATCATTCTCCTAATGATGTGATCCCGTTATCAACGACATCCAATGTCCATAGTCAGGAAACCATGACTATCTGTTGATCACAACGAGCTGGTCAACTAGAGGCTTACCAGGGACATAGTGTGGTCTAAGTATTCACACGTGTATTACGATTTCCGGATAATACAGTTATAGCATGAATAAAAGACAATTATCATGAACAATGAAATATAATAATACTTTTATTATTGCCTCTAGGGCATATTTCCAACACTTTAATAGTTTTAAGACCTAAAACTGCAGTTTTAAAGTTATAGGACTAAACCGACACACCTCCATAAGTTTTAGGACATAAAACTGCAGTTTTGAAGTTATAGGACTAACCGACACACCTCCAATAGTTTTATGACATAAACTGCAGTCTCGAAGTTATATGACTAAAGTGACACACCTCGAATAGTTTTAGGACTTATGATGCATTTTACTCTTTACAAATTCATGTGCTTCAACAAGGTTGCTCTGTTGAGACGGAGGTCCAGAGGCGGCAACAAGGATGCAGGAGGAATAAGACTTCAACACATAAAAAAACTGTAAAAGTGTATTTGTAAAGGTATGTGTTACTCAATATACTGTCTTTGTTTTGTTCGCAAAAAAAAGCTACTCCCTTAATTCACTTTTATAAGATGTTGTAAACATTCCAGACAGTGCGTAAAACAGTTCAATCTTAGCTGTCCGAAACGTTTTATAAAAAATAAACGGAGGGAGTATTATCATATCTAGATTTATTTATTTTTTGCGAAAACGTGTAGCATCTGTTGACTAGCTAGAAACCGTTGCCTCTACGTCAGATGACTTTGAACGCTAATTCTATATCTATACCAGAAAGTAGTACAGGTCTAGAGATGTGCGAGTGGCTGGCTGGCATTTTGGCGATGCATGACACACTATGCGCAGTAAAGAAATACTGGTAGCAAAATCCGCGAAATGAATTGATACGACTAGGACCGGCTAGCTTGGTCGCCTCCGGCGCGTGGTCCGGCCACCGTCCAGTCCACCACGGCGCCCTCTCTCGATGGCTCAGCGGTCTGGCGGGATCCACACCCCCGTCTTCACTGCGCCCCTCACCAGCCGCGGCAGCTGAATTACGCATGCATCACCCGGACAATCTACCTGAGGTCCTGGTGAAGCCACTCGAACAGCACTGCACCAGAGGGGCCAGCCGGCCGGGCAAGGCCCCCACGCGAGCTAGCTCCGGCGCTGGCCGGCCACCGCCCTCTCCCGATCTATCCCCAAGCTCCGACCGTCCGGCGTGGGGTGGGGGCTCGCTCGACCGACCGGCGAGCAAATCCAGTGGGGAGGAGAAAGAAATTCTTCGCCCACGTACGTACGCTGGCTGGGCTGGAGCAATCCGATGAATCTTGAATGCCGAGCTAGCGCGTAGCTCTATCTCTATCTGCCAATCCATGGTAACAGAGCCGGGGACCTCTGCCTGAACGTGGAGCATTGTGGTCGCTGCTAGCTCCTGGTCCTCCTCCTCGGCCCTGCCCGCGGCTTGGAGTTATTGCGAGCTACTCCTACCACTACCAGCACCAACCTTGCGCGACCGCCGAGGCAGTCGGAATTGTCTCGCTTTCTTCGCCCCCCTTGTCCTGCCTGCATGGCAATGGCGTCGAGATCTCATCTGACTCACGCCTGTGCGTGTGTGTGTGGAATGGATGGATGGATGGTAAATTCCAAGCATTCAAGATTTCAGTGCCGCGTACGTCAATCATTGGACTCACTCGTCCAAAGAGACAAAGCAGCGCTCTTTCCCGTCGCCCCCCTGCCTTGCTTTTGACGCCACACCATGCATTCACCTGAGTCCAAAGTACTTACCTGATACCTGATTGTCTGAAACTCACACCAAACTGTTGGATTCCCGTGAGAGCAAAGAAAACATATTATGCCTTCTGAACTAATCTCACGGGGACTTGCTTTGAAGGGAACATAGCTAGAGAGTAGTGAAGGGTCCAGCCTACGTACTGGTTTAATGCGAGAGGCCGCCACCGTAGACGCATGCATTCCAAACACTTTTCAATAAACCGGATGAAATTCATGCAAACATCATCGGATTTTATATAAACATGACGGATTTCGTACAAACCGGACGAAAACATTTACATTCTGGACATATTTTAACTAAAAAGGTAAAACTATGTGCACGCACGGTCGCGCGGAGCTCCACTCCCACAACACGGATACACTACACTAGTCTACGGCCGACCGCGGCGGATCCCTTTGTCTTCCCCATGCCCGGTCGGTAGCCCACTCACCGGACTACCGGGAGCCCTGAAGGTATGTGATTCAACGAAAAGGGCGGCTCACTTCCCCACCACTCATCGGAGTGAAACCGTCGGCTGATGCTTTGGCCGGAGGGGAAGTGGCGCGCCTCTGCATCCGTGGAGCCCAAGCAGGGGTCGACAATGGTCTACGCTAAAGAACCAGGCAAGTCACCGTCTGTGCAAGCCGGCGACGCGCCAGCGGTGGCCTTCCTGGAGCCAAGCAGCGGCGGCCTCCCATGTTCTACTTTCCCTCGATGTTGCGTGGACACGGGGCGCGCTGGCCACTGACTCGTCGATCTCCGTGCAACTGTCTTCTTTCTCTGTCGGCTGGCGCGGTTACGTGTGTTTTGACGGCGAATGGCACAGTCG
>NC_041386.1:541149578-541260591 GCF_002162155.2 Triticum dicoccoides | reverse complement strand
GCGTCGTCGACGGCGGCGATGCTGCCCGTGCCACCGTGCTCTCCGCCATGCCAACTTGGAACAACTCGCCACTCCTCCACGAGCTGGCTTGGAGCGGTGAGTTGCTAAACCACGCGCCGGCTTGGGGCGCCAACTTTCTCCGGGGGGTAGGCGAGGAAGGTGGAGCAGCGAGCTGCCTCGTTCTTACCCCGCCGGCTCGGTTTGCGACCTACTGGCTTTTATGCCGGAGAACTGCTCTTCCTCCTCATCAGATGCCATCGAAAGGATGGAGAAAATGGTGGAAGGAGCAGATGGGAAGCGGCGGAGTGGTGCAATTCTTGCTCAGCGTCTGGTCTCGTTTAAATGGAGGGCAGACGGGAGGAGCTTGCCCAACGTTGCGTTTAATGTCGGCCCACTCGTGAAAGGACATGTGGTCGGAGTAGGTTTCTCGGCTTCCATGTTGGCTTAATGGAGGCGTTTGAATGCAGTGAGGAGACGTGTTCAGTCGGGCATGCAGGCGCGCCGCTTCAGTGGCGGAGACAGTGAGAGATCGCGTCCGTTCTGAGTCATCTTCAATGTGGAGTGACGCGCTCTACAGCGGCATGAATGTGGGTAGCTGGCGCCGGGCAAGAAGCGCGCGTGAGGGGAGGAGGGGTTTTGGGTAGGCCAGGGCGGTCAGAAGCGGGCGTGGCAACGGTCCAAACTCTCCCAAACCCCCCACGTTTGTCTCCAGTTTGCACGAGAAAGTACGTTCGAACCGCACCGCGGACCGATACAGTACCTATTGGATGGCTTTCATGATCCAGACGGATGCAGAGATTTTTGGGTCGGTGAAGGAGATGTCCTAAAGTTGGTTAGAAAGAAAAGAGACTCCTAGCTAAAGTTGTCTTGACCTGATTCAAAATTACAGGGCGCAAACTACGGCTTTGACCTACCAGCCTCTGATTGCTGAAACAGGAATAGTTGAGAACAAAGTGGTGCGTAACGCGTGGTAATCTGCCGAACTGTTTGATGAGCCTGCGTAGTAGTATTAGGTACTTTGTGTTGCTATGCATTGCCCTGTGAATGTCTCTAGCTATATTTTTAATATGACCAAACGCCTGAAGATGCTAGTATCAACCTGTGAAGGAGGCTCAGCATGATCATATAACGCAGTGGTCCAAATGGCAGCAGGCCCAGAATGCAGAATAGGGTCGGTGACTGTAGATCCCACACATGTCGATCGTGAAGCACCTGGCCTGCTGGAGAACCAAACCCAGCCCATTCAATCCGAATCCCACCCAGGACCAGATAAATTCGAAAAGGTGGCCGTACAGGCAAAGAAGAAACAACCACAGCCACCAATGATTCAGTGACACCACCATGATCTTCCCCGCTGTGCTCATCATCTTCTCACTCCAGTGGTTCAAGCATTCAATACGTGCAGACGCGCAAAGATTGATCATGACGCAGAGCTGTCTGTAACAGCCATGATTGGCAGCAAGAGGCCATGAATGGGCCAACCCTAGCATTCTAGCAGTTAAAAATCATCACCCAGCACACACAACCAAGAACCTACAAGAATGTCGCCTATGTCCCAGAGCCAAGAAAACCAAGATATTATTTCATGACATTACAGCAAAGATTGATCGTATCTTGAACACAATAAACTTGTTTGAATCTACTATGAGCAAAATGGAGCCTAGCAAGTAGATACCAAAAGCAAGCACACAGAGGGATTAAATTCTTAGGCCGACGTACCACCTATGGTAGGTAGGTGTCTCCAGCTCTAGACGGCTGCACGGCCTTCCTACTCGGCTGGCTTGGAGGACAGGACCTTGCAGACAGGCATCGTCTCGTTTTTACTCAGTAACTTGAGCGATGGATGGACATGGATATCTTGCATTAACACTCTATCCCCAATGTCAACATTTGTCAGGTCCACCTCGATTTTTGGAGGGATGTGCTCGGCCGGGCAGAGATACACCAAGCTGGTCCTGATTTTCTGCAAGAAGCCACCTGCTTTTTCGATTGGATTTGAGAGTTAGGTCAGCAATAGAATTAGTTCATCAAGACAAAAGTACATCAAAGAACACCAAAGCAAGAGCTAAATGGTCGATCTACAACAAAAGGAGTGCTGGCATGTTTTCTGCAACTACTGTCAGTTTGGCAGGAGATCTTCAAGCATAAGCATAAGCTGCTCGCTGTAAACTTATAAAATATAACCAGATTGCTAATGTAATGGTTTCTATAGGAACTTCGAGCCAAATTCCTAACGGCCGTAAGACAAGGGCCAAACTTCTTCAAAATGCCAGCTTAGTGGCTTTTGAAGCAATATGAGATAATTGAAGTTGGTATTTAGGCAAGTGGAAGTTGAGTAGAAACTTGCTGCTCTCTTAAACTGACCACACTTGCTGAACTGGAAACACATGTTGAATGTGTCATTTATCATTGCACAAGTACCAAAGTCATGGTTGTTTCCTTAGATCAGAGGTTTCAATACAAACAGTGCCAGGTCAGGACCACATATCCACGGTTGATGCCTAGTAAATGATAGAGAACACATGTGCCCCTTGTTGTGATAAAAAGAATGAGAATCCCAAAAGCGTACTGTGTTATTAGAGTGCCTACACATAGTAATACATTGTTATGGAACTTCCAGACTGTTCAACATTCATTTGCTGGAATGCCCATGGAAAATGATGGTTATAATGGAACTTCCATAGTCATTTCTCACTAACCGTAACTATAAAGACAGCATCTGTTTATATCCAGAAATCGATCCATTTATATTAAAAAATGTCAAATCAAACTTTAGAAATTATTCAGATTTTTCAACTGGTAATGGTATTAACAGAATTTTCATCAAAGGAACTCAATGCCATAATATTTTTATGATTTTCGACAAGACATGCTCCATAACAATGTCCTAAAGGTCACAAACGTGTGGATTGAATTGTCTCAATGTCCTAAAGGATATCTATTCAGATAAGGAGGGACCAATTTAGTATTTATAGGCAAACATCTCAACAAACTAAATAAATAAGGAGATTACAGGATACCAGACATTTGTACTTATCCATACTTAAGCACTTAACAGTGGAATAGTGATTTAAACACATACTCCCTCTGTTCCTAAATATAAGTCTTTTTAGAGATTTCAGTGCAGACATAGACGTACTTTAGAGTGTAGATTCACTCATTTTGCTCTGTATGTAGTCCATAGTGGAATCTCTAAAAAGACTTATATTTAGGAACGGAGGGAGTATATGTTAGGGCAATAGGAAATAAACCATTTGAATTAAGCTGAATATGGCCAGATTGAGCTTTAACTGGTTATGTTGCTATATAAAATAGGATTGAATCATATATGATCCGCACATGTGGGGTAATTTGCATCTAGTAGCTACGAAGATGATTATTCTTAGGATGTACTCCCTCCGTTCCAAAATATTTAAAGTTCTAGGTTTGTTCTAAGTCAAACTTGCTTAATTGACAAACTCTAGAAAAATGTGCTAAGATCTACAACATCAAATACAAATAGTATCAAAATATATTTCAAAAAGAATCTCAAGAGACTAATTTAGTGTTCTGTTAATATACTTTTCTATAGACTTGGCCAATAAATCCAGAACTTGAATTATTTCGTAACTATTTCAGTTTTGATGAGAAATGAACATGCTTCGGTTCATATGTCATCCTACATTCTACACCCTCTGTTCACTCCTACATTAGTGAACAGAGGGTGTAGCTACCATCGGTTCATAACTACCGAGTATACCAAAGGAATGTTACCAAAAAATAGAAAAGAGAAGGGTCGCACCTTTCTTTAACCCAGGGCAGACATCCTCCCCTTTGAACACTACGGGCAAATTCACCTTCAGCATCGTTCCTTCATCTGCTTCCACCATCACCAAGTTCAATATATTCCCTGTGGATTCATCTGTCTGCACCTGCATACGCAAGAGCACAAACATCACCCACAATGCATAAATGGTACAAACCTTCACTAACAACCGATCCAACCAATTTCTCCAAAGGTTCTCGACACACATAATAGGGACAGGCTTAAAACTGATCTCCACAAGAGATTCCCTGAGATAGGAATACATTATGAGCAGGAAACAAGTAAGCTAAAAAGGGATGCAAGATACCTTACAAAGTTGAACTACACTTATGATCATCACAAGACAAAAAGATGAAAAGTACTCGTTGTTTGACCATCCAACAAATAAATGAGAGGGATATGATCAGGTGAGTGGGTATGTCCAAGCAATTTCTGCTAAGGAAGTACAATTAAGTACACACTGGTTTTGACTACCTATCATTTCGCAATCAGCAAACTACGAGCAGCATTACCCTAATGTGCATTTCATCGAACATAAGGTGGGCGAAGAACATCCCGCCAGGAAGGAGCACAAAGATGCAGATCCTGCGTGCGTGCTCAACAAATGGATGCAATCTCAGCCGGAAAGGCGAGAAAAGCTGGTATACCTTGATTGGGAGTACGGTGCCAGAGTGCACGACGGCGGTGGACCGCTCGCCGGCGCGGACCTGGAGGCGGACCGGGGTGGATAGGAAGTACGGCGACTGCTTCAGCATCTCCGCGAGCTGCTTCTTGTCGGTGGTGAGGAGCTTCCGGTGGGCGACCCCTTCTCCGGGTCCGGCGCCGGCCAGGGTGAGCAGCACGGCCGGGACATTGCCGTTGCGACGCTCGCGCGCCGCCGCGCGGGGTCCGGCCGTCTCCCGCGGCACCGCCTGGATCGTGTGGTGGTAGGACGCCGAGGCCTCCAGCCGCCACGGGGCCGCCTTGCGGAGCGCCTCCCCGACGGCGGCGGCGCCGCCCTTGCCCCGGAGACACTGCGCCATTCTTTGGGTTCTGGGTTTAGGGGAAGAAAGGTGGGCTTTGTCTGGTTGCCCGGGTGGTTTTTCTTCCCCCTAGACTTCGCTCTCGCATCCGGCCCGCGTGTCTTGGTGGCCCAAGCTTTTCTCCGTGGCCGGCCCAGTCCGACTCCATCTGGACCTCCTTCACAACAACGGAAAAATATTGCGGCTCCCCGACTCGGAAAACAGTCGCGAGCGGCTTTTCCTAAAAAAAAAAAGTCGCGAGCGGCACGGGTCCCTCCGTTATAAGAGCCCACGCTCCGAGAAGCTTAGCAACTTTCCAACAGAAGCCTCACAGTTTTCCCCTCGAAGAAAGAACCTAGCGACTACGCATAGGATCGGTCAAGCGATGGAGCAGGAGAGCGACCGGACAAAAGTGCTGCCCGACGATGTGCTCGCGGATGTCCTCGCCCGCCTCGCTCCACGCAGCCTTGCCACGTCCCGGTGCGTTTGCAAGACGTGGCGGGGCATCATCGACGGCCACCGCGCGTTGCGCAACATCTTCCTCCCGAATTCATTGGCCGGTATTTTCATCAACTTCAATGAGCTAACGCATTCAGAATTCTTCTCCCGCCCATCGCCCATCAAGATTGTTGGTGTCGGCGAAAGGCTCGCCAACCGTGTGAAGGATCACTGCAACGGTCTTCTCTTGCTTTACGATGCGGTGGCTAACCCAATAAGACGATGGGAGGCACCATTGCCACCGCCCCAAAGCCTATGGGCGGAGTGCTTCTTCGAGGATTCCTATCTTGTGTTTGATCCTACGGTGTCATCGGACTATCATGTGTTCTTGATACCTCGTATTCCGTATATCGAGCTTGACATAGAGCCATTTGAAGACCCCATGGTTGAGATTGACCCCGTGGTGTTAGAATCGGAATGGCCACCTACTTCATGGACCCTGCGGGTCTTCTCATCGTTGAATGGGCAATGGAAGGAAAGAATATTCATGCGACAAGGGGAGGCTGCGGGGATTGTGTCTGACTTGGCAACAGACTATTCATGGGATAAGCGTCACGCCGTCTATCGGTGTGGTGCATTATATGTGCATTGCGAAAAATATTTTGTTATAAGGTAACTACTTCTTAAGCATCATTATTAGTCCAAATATTTCATTGTAGTTCTTTTTTCACTTATTTGATTTGCCAGCGTGTTAGCTAATGATATGATTTCTTGCAGGTTGTCATTATCAGATAGCACATATCATGTCATTAAACCACCAAAAAGTCTTGAATCCGAGAGTTTCCCAAATTGTTATCTTGGGAATTCGAAGAAAGGGGTGTATTATGCCTTGCTACTTGAAAATGGATGCAAGTTGCAGGTGTGGGTCCTTAACGAATCACATGGACATAAGAAGTGGATCCTAGAGCATGATAGGGACCTCAAGTTACCATCGCCATGTCTAAACAATGGTCCATGGATTCTAGAAGATGTTAACTACAATGAACAAAAGAACATTCAGCGTTACGATGAAACCAATGGAATAGAAGAGGATTTTGAATGGAACTCTGAAAACGATGTCTTAGATACAGAAGATACGATCAACAAGGGTGGCTATGATTCAATTCTTGGATTTCATCCTTTCAAAGAGATCGTCTTTCTGAGTAGAAAGTTGAGCAGAAATTTGAGCAGGGGATTGGCATACCATTTGAATACCTCGAAGATTGAAGACTTGGGTAACTTATGCCCAAAGGATTACGATGATATTACTGGCCAACATGGACGTATTGAAGCTTCTTTTATGTACACACCTTGTTGGGTGAAATAGTTCCCTACTAGAAAGGTCCCTATATAGAACAGAAAATTGTATTGGCTATTAGGTGCAGACTATTTTGTACAACTAGATGATACCCTGCACGTTGTTGCGAAAATTTTGTATCAGTGCAAACGTTAATTCATAGTTGCAAACAGTGTAGAAAATTAAAAAAATATGGATCAAAGTGATTACCCTATAAACCAGAACAAATATGTTAAGGATTTGGTATGGCACAATTGCGAGTAGATGCTGGCCGAAGAGTACTAATGACATTTTTCTTGATTACAAATGAACGCAGTCGCTCTAGTGATAAAGCAATTCTAATTTTAGGCAACTTATAATTACTAATTTTTGGTAGAATCTGTAGTCTAGTTTGTAAGAAGCTGCATGCGTTGTTGATGATGTAGCATGTTAGGTTGTCTATAAGGAAATTCTCAAAGAAATAACAAAGGATACCGCATCTTGTATATGTGAGTTGAATATGAAACATTGGGATGACTTGATAACATCAGTGCCGAGGGGAGAGGAAGGGACAAAGCATGCTTGAGGGTGGCCTGTTGCCCGCTTAGATCAGTAGCCAACTGGCCGTCTGCCTCGCCGGTTTTGTCTACATGCACTGTGAGAGACGAAAGGTCAACTCTGCATGCAACTGGTGGCTTGTGGGAAGTAGTACGAAGCTATAGTGGCAGTAACTGCAGCGCTGGTGAGGACAACAACGAATGATGTGGCTTTACCATATGCGAGAAAAATTTAATAGTGGGAGGTACGTTGCTGATGTGGCAGGAATAATGATGTGGATAACTTGCATGTTTAGAGAAATAAGATAGTGAGGGTGAACTATTTATTTAGGTATTATAGATATGAAAAATATAAATTTTGCGACTCTAAATTCCCCTATTTTGTCCTTCTATCTTATCTTTCATATTATACAAAGTGATTTCTCTTACTCAATCTGACCGTTTATTTCATATATTTTGTCCTCTATTCTTTTTGCTAGTGCCATTGTGCATCTTTAACAACCCGTTGTTGCCCATTTTCTAAAACAGAATATAGATGAAGCCTGTATTAAAAAATACAAGTGGTATTGGCGTGCATCCAATCTACATGAGACGTTCATAATATAATATGCCCATCCAACATCTCTACTATTGAGGGGACTCCATACGTGCTTTCGTCCCCTCTAGGTATCCACCGCTGCATCTTCGCATTCCCTGCCCCAACGTTCTTCAAGCAAATACCCGCAAACCCGTTTTTGATTCTTTATTAAGGGTTTTTCTGCCATAATGTTCCTTCGCCCCCCTCCCCCCCACCTATGGAAGCGGCTCCCCTGACGTGCGGCTCCTGCGTTGTGGCGCTGCCATGTGGGCCTGTTCCCCGATGGGTCCATCAGTCAGTGGTCGAACGGCACCCTGCCGAACGGCAGAGGATCCTCGTCCCCCACCTATGCACCAAGGATCCAGAAAACCAGCCCCCCCTTAAGGAAATATGACCTAAAGGCAATAATAAATTTATTATTTTATATTTCCTTATATCATGATAAATGTTTATTATTCATGATAAAATTATATTAACTGGAAACTTGATACATGTGTGGATATATAGACAAAACACTGTGTCCCTAGTAAACCTCTACTAGACTAGCTCGTTCAGATGGTTAAGTTTCCTAACCATAGACATGTGTTGTCATTTGATGAACATGATCACATCATTAGGAGAATGATGTGATGGACTAGACCCATTCGTTAGCTTAGCATATTGATCGTTCAGTTTTATTGCTATTATTTTCTTCATGTCAAATACATATTCCTTCGACTATGAGATTATGCAACTCCCGGATACCGGAGGAATACCTTGTGTGCTATCAAACGTCACAACGTAACTGAGTGATTATAAAGATGCTCTACAGGTATCTCCGAAGGAGTTTGTTGGGTTGGCATATATCGAGATTAGGATTTGTCACTCCGAGTATCGGAGAGGTATCTCTGGGCCCTCTCGGTAATACACATCATAAGAAGCCTTGCAAGAAAAGTAACTAATAAGTTAGTTACAGGATGATGTATTATGGAACGAGTAAAGAGATTTTTTGGTAAAGAGATTGAACTAGGTATGTAGATACCGACGATCGAATCTCAAGCAAGTAACATACTGATGGACAAAAGGAATAACTTATGTTGTCATAACGATTCGACCGATAAAGATCTTCGTAGAATATGTAGGAGCCAATATGGGCATCCAGGTTCCGCTATTGGTTATTGACCGGAGAGGTGTCTCGGTCATGTCTACATAGTTCTCGAACCCGTAGGGTCCGCACGCTTAACGTTCGATGACGATATAGTATTATATGAGTTATGTAATTTGGTGACCGAACGTTGTTCAAAATCCCGGATGAGATCACGGACATGATGAGGAGTCTCGAAATGGTCGAGAGGTAAAGATTGATATATAGGACGATGGTATTCGGACACCGGAAGTGTTCTGCAGGGTACCGGGTACTTATCGGGTCACTGAAAAAGGAGTTTCGAGCACCCCCGGCAAAGATATGGGCCTTATGGGCCAAGTGAGGGAACACACCAGCCCTGGTGCACCCCTATAGAGGCCAGCCCTATGAGGAGGAGAAGGAAAGAAGGGAGGGCAAGGAAAGTGTGGATTAGGATTCCTACTTCCTTCCCTATCACCTCCTCTTTCCTTCCACCTCGGTTATATATGCACTACAAAAAAAAGACACATCCGTGACATTTTGGGTCAAACGATTTTTTTTCCTGTCATACATATGACACTTCTATGACGATAATTGTGACAAAACTCGGTATCATCATAGATGTGGTGGGCTCCTACTTCTATGACAAAAAATCATGACAGAAAATGGGCTTTTCGTCCTGGGCGGGCCGGAGACGCAGCTGCATGACATTCTTTGGGCTGTCCATGACAGAAAAAACCATGGTAGAACCAAGGCCGAGGAAAATTTTGGGGAGTTCCCGGTTACGGTGGGAGGTCGGGGGCTGAGCGATGCGCGTTTCTCTTGTACACGTACGCGCGTGTGTGCGAGGCGTTGGCTCTAACTAAACCCGAGCGAGGTGTTGGGCTCTAACTGAATCCGAGCGATTGCCCTGCAGGCTACACGTTACTGAACCCGAGCGATTGATCGATGGCTGTTAACTGAACCCGATCGAGTGATTCCTTCGCTACTGCTGCCTACTGAAGCCGATCGATGCTGCCTCTGGATGAACAGTGAGTGTTGCAGGGGGGGGGTTGGATGAACAGTTCCCGGTGAGGGTGGATGAACAGGACCCCGTGGTGTTGCCTCTGTATGAACAGGACCCCGATCGATCGAGCCGGTTGGGGCTGGATGAACAGGACCCCGTGGAGGGCTGGATGAACAGGACCACCCCGTGGAGGGCATGATGAACAGTAGACGGTGGAGGGCAGGATTAACAGTAGCCCGTGGAGGGGTGGTTGAACAGGAGCCCGTGGAGAGGGCTGGTTGACAGTAGCCGGTGGAGTAGCGCGCGGTGGAGGCTGGATGAACAGGAGTCCGTGGATGAACAGTCGCAGGTGGAGGCTGGAGGAGGTCGGCGGTGGATGAACAGTAGCTCGTGGAGGCTGGAGGGGGGCGACGGTGGAGATGAACAGTATCCCGTGGAGTCCCGTTTTGCGGTACGCCACACCCCTCCCGATGAACAGGACCCCCGTTTCGACCGTAGCGCTCCAACACAAGTCCGTTTCATCCGTTTTGCGGTACGCCACATCCCTCCCGATGAACAGGACCCTCGTTTCGACCGTAGGAGGTCCGTTTCCTCCGTTTTGCGGTACGCCAGACCCCTCCCGATCAACAGGACCCTGTTCCGAACGTAGGAGGTCCGTTTCCTCCGTTGTGCGGTACGCCAGGCCTCTTTTCCATCGCCTGTTCCGTCTAAGCTCTCCCGATGAATACGACCACGCATTCCGTTCCGACCCAGCCGGTTGGCTCCCACGAGTTCTGTTGCCTCCCCATAAACACGATGAATTCCGTTGCCTCCCCATGAACACGACGCATTCCGTTGCCTCCCCATGAACACGACGACGACGATGTTTCTCCGTTCTGACCCAGCCATGTCAACGAGCCCTCGCCATACGTATGCGCGAGTAGGCGTTCGAGACCCCACCCGTATGTACACATACATGGCCGTATTTTATTTCTTGCACCCTGGCCGCCTCTACTATGACATGTGGGCGCCTCTACATCCACCAGTATATATGTACGTACATGTTCGCGACCAGAATGACAACGCTATGTACGCTTCGACCAGGTGGGTCTCGACTGTCAGGCACTTCCTTGCGTGCAAAGATGTAGATGGTGGGTCCCAGCAGTCAGGGGGGCGAAATACGGTGGCCCATCCGGTGGGTCCCCGCTGTCAGGTGGAGGAATAATTATTTTGCACGTAATAAGGAGGCACTTCCTTGCTGCGGCCGTGGACCCAACTGTCAGCCTCTCCACGTACAATCCATGTACGATGGAAGCCGTTCCTTGACCACGTTGACCACGCCGCGCCGAGAGCACTAGGGCGATGGACGACGGTGAGGCCTAGGAAGGGGACACACGGAGCCGGGGAAGACACGGCAGTGGATGCCCACACGTAGAGGAGTATGAGGGCACTGGTTCGCTGCGGTGTGAGGCTGCCGTCGCCGCAGAGTAACAGGGGGTGTGGGTGAGTAGAGGGATGGCCTGGCCAGCGGTGGGAGTAGTTGTTGGGTTTCGTAGTAATTTCAAAAAAATTCTTACGCACACGCAAGATCATGGTGATGCATAGCAACGAGAGGGGAGTGTGATCTACGTACCCTTTGTAGATCGACAACGGAAGCGTTTGGTTGATGTAGTCGTACGTCTTCACGGCCCGACCGATCAAGCACCGAAACTACGGCACCTCCGAGTTTTAGCACACGTTTAGCTCGATGACGATCCCCGGACTCCGATCCAGCAAAGTGTCGGGGAAGAGTTCCGTCAGCATGACGACGTGGTGACGATCTTGATGTACTAGTGCTGCAGGGCTTCGCCTAAACACCGCTACAATATTATCGAGGACTATGGTGGCTGGGGGCGCCGCACACGGCTAAGAATAAGATCACGTGAATCAACTTGTTCCTTTGGGGTGCCCCTTGCCTCAGTATATAAAGGATGGAGGAGGAGGAGGCCGGCCAAGGCAATTGGTGCGGCCAGGATGTGGAGTCCTACTAGGACTCCAAGTCCTAGTAGGAGTCCACCAAGAGGGGAGGAAGGGAGAAGGAAGTGGAGGAGAAGGAGAGGTGGCCGGCCCCCCTCCGCCGCATCGCAGCCGGCCACGGGAGGCAAGAGCACGAGGCACGACCAGCACTGGTTTGGGCGGCTGGAGCAAGAAGACCAGAGGTTGAAGAAGCACTACGACCGTTGGATGGACATCATATGGTCACTGGAGTTAGAATCGTGCATATTGACTAAGTTGACAAAGCTCTCCGTCCCCGTCAACTTAGTAGGCCCACAAGTCAGCCTGCCACTATACTGAGTCCCAGCTAACAGGGGGAGTATTCATTTTTTTGTGCGTAATAAGGAGGCACTTCCTTGCGTGTGAAGATATAGCTGGTGGGTCCGAGCTGTCAGCGGCGGTAACATTTTTTGCGAAATACAGAGGCCCTTTCGGTGGGTCCCTGATGTCAGGTGGAGGAATCATTATTTTGCACGTAATAAGGAGGCATTTCCTTGCGTGCGGCCATGGACCCAGTTGTCGGCCTCTCCACGTACAGTCCACTTCAGATGCATGTCGGTCGTTGACCACGTTGACCAGGCCGCGTCGAGAGCACCAGGGCGGTGGACGACGGTGAGGCCTAGAAAGGGAACGACACAGAGGCAGGGAAGACTCGACAGTTGTTTCCCACGCGGAGGGGAGTACGACTGTATGAGGTTTACTGATTCGTCTGCCGTCGCCGGAGAATAACAGTAGGTGTGGGTGAGTAGAGGGATAGCTAGGCCAGCGATGGGAGTATGATGGGGCGGTGAGGCCTGCGCGGCAGCACAGCCGGCCACGGAGAGGAGGGAGCAGGAAGTCCCGCCGGCGCTTGTTTGAGCGGCTGGAGCTGGAAGAGCAGAGATTGAAGAAGCACGACGGCCGTTGGATGGACATCCAACAGTCACTGCTTGTGCGTCAACCTTTTTTTAGGAAAGCCTCAAATCTGTGGAAAACAACATACAACCCATCTGCTATTATTTCTAATAATTTTCAGCCCATTTGCTAATTCTTAAGGTTTTTTTGGAGCCCATATTCTTTTTGTTAGCATTACAACCCAAATTGTGGCCACGGTTAAAAAATTATACGAAATTTTGCATATTTCGGTGCGCTCCGAACTGTTTTTAATCCCGAAATTTCGACTCACATTCAAACTGATTTTAGAAATAAATGTATATCAATATAAAATCCAACAAATTCTTCATGCATAAAAATTAATGTAATTTAAAATCTTGAAATGAAAAAAATATATTTGAAACTATTGTCGGTTTGATGTGTTTTAAAAATGTACAACCCATTTCTCATTACTGATGGGCCATTTTCTCGGCCAGCCGAATGAAAGCTCTCCTCGTCTTGAAAGATTTGCAGCCCAACAGGCCTGACAAAGCGATTTACTTGGCAAATCACAAAAAACTGGGCTGTGGCCATGGACCCAGTTGTCAGTCTGTTCACGTACAGTACTCTTTCGATAAAAGTCGTTCCTTAACCACGTTGACCACGCCGCGCGGAGAGCACCACGGCGGTGGACGACGGCGAGGCCTAGGAAGGGGACAACGCGGAGCCGGAGAAGACGCGGCAATGGAAGCCCACGCGGAGAGGAGTACAAGGGTTCACTGGTTCAGCTGCGGTGTGAGGCTGCCGTCGCCGCAGGGCCTGGCCAGCGGTGGGAATAGTAGGGGCGGTGAGGCCTCCGCGACAGCACAGCCGGCCACGGGAGGCAGGAGCATGCGGCACGACCGGCGCTGCTTTGGGCGGCTGGAGCAAGAAGACGAGAGGTTGAAAAAGCACTACGGCCGTTGGATGGACATCGTACGGTCACTGGAGCTAGAATCATTCATATTGACTAACTTGACAAAGCCCTCCGTCCCCGCCAACTTTGTTGGCCCACAGGTCATCCTCCCACTATGGTGGGTCCCAGCTAGCAGGGGGTATTCATTTTTTGTGCGTAATAAGGAGGCACTTCCTTGCATGCGAAGATATAGCTGGTGGGTCTGACATGGCAGCGAGGGGAACGTTTTTTTGTGAAATACAGAGGCCCTTCCGGTGGGTCCCAACTGTCAGGTGGAGGAATCATTATTTTGCGCGTACAGTCCACGGCCGATGGATGTCGTTCATTGACCAAGTTGACCAGGCCGCGCCGAGAGCACCATGGCGGTGGACGACGGCGAGGCCTAGGAAGGGAACGACACGGAGCCGGGGAAGACTCGGCAATGGTTGCCCACGCGGTGGGGAGTACGAGGGTTTACTGGTCCGGCTGTCGTCGCCGGAAAATAACAGGAGGTGTGGGTGAGTAGAGGAATGGCTTGGCCAGCAATGAAGTAGGGTGGGGCGGTGCGGCCTCTATGGCAGCACAGCCGGCTACGGGAGGCGGGAGCAGGCAGTCCCACCGGAGCTGGTTTGGGAGGCTGAAGCAAGAAGATCAGATATTGAAGAAGCAGCACGGCCGTTGGATTAACATCCAACGGTCACTGCTGCTAGAATCATTTGTGGACTAAGTTGACAAAGCCAAAGTACACGTCAACCTAGTAGACCCACAAGTCAGCCTCCAAGTCTGTCCCAAACAGCATACAGCCCGAAATTTCTAGCCAGATTCAAATTAATTTTAAATCTAAATATACCTTAATTTAAATTCAATGAAAATTTACCCACACAAAAACAATGAAATTTAAAACATCAAAATCCGAAAGAAAACAGTATTTTGGAACTAATTGTCTGTTTGTTGTATTTTTTCATTTTACAGCCCATTTATTATTACTTATAGCCCATTTCTTATTACTTATAGCCCATTTTTTGGGCAAAATGCATCCCTCCTCGTCTTGAAAGATTTCCGGTCCAGCAGGGCGTAGAAAAGCAAGTAGGCCTACGTTGGTTATTCTGCAAAAAAACAAAATAGCTGGCTAGCAATTTTCAGAAAGGAAAAAAATAAATTGGGCTGGTCATGTGCTAAACATGTGAAATAAAAGCCTGGGCTAGACGAGCCATGGGTCCCGCACAACCCAGTTGATACCCTTCTCCGTCCCGAAAAAACAAAATTACTGCGCGCGCTGTTGGGTCCCTACTGTCATCCTCACCATGTACAGTCATCTCCTTATTCCTCTCGGTTGTTGACCATGTTGACAACACCGGAGGGCGGCGCGGCGGCGAGCGAACCAAGGCGGAGGACGATGGTGAGGCCTCGGACGGGAACGAACAGGAGCCGGGGAAGATCACAACCAGTCGTGGGAGGCGGGAGCAGGCGGTCCCGCCGGCGCTGGTTTGGCTTTGGCGTCTCGAGGAAGAAGAGACTAAAGAAATGCGACAAACGTTGAATGTCAATCCAACGGTCAAGGTTGGCACAATCGTTTTGTTGACTAAGCGGACACCAAGTAGCATACTTTTTTATATATAGGAAGAAAACTGCGAGGAAAATGCGTTCGTCTATCGTCCTTCTCACAGGGAACGTTCGCCACATAAGTGACTAGCACCCTTGGTTTTCAACTGAGAGGTCTTGGGTTCGAGTCCTAGGAACTCTCTATTTTGTCCTCCTTCCTTCCTCGCAAAAAAGGGAAAGAAAATCAAAGACTTGGGAAGGCGTACAGAACAAGCTAGTGTACCAGTAATGAGACGTTGCCGAGTTTTAGAAAAAAGAAAGACGTGCTCCTGTAGCTGGTTCGAATCCAAACCTAGACTATGACTATATATGGTGCTATGCTACTCTGCAAGTAATGAAACTGACATATCCAATGTTCGCTTCTCCTCTTCTCTACTTACTCTGCCTAGCATAAGAAGCTTTGGCCGAAGCAACCATGTCCACTGGCTGCTCGTCCACCTGCTCTTCAGCAGGCAACAACCAGATATGCGCCAAGTCGCAACCCGTACCATCGCCTGTGGGTCTCATCACACCCTCGCCGGCACGCGCACCGCAGCCGATTGCTCATCGCAACCCGCTGCCGTTGGTGTGGTGCCACTGCTGCAAATCACGCAGAGTCATCTGTCGCGTCTCAACCACAATCCACAACCCTGTCCGAGTCTTCTACAAATGCCCGAATCATGGGGTAATAATATGTTTAAGTGTTGTTCTACTGCTTTCAGTTGCTGATTTTTTAATAGTTTGGTTGATGATCTACCAATTTGATTCGTGCAGAAAAGGGAAGATTCGTGTGATTTGTATTTGTGGGAAGTTTCTGATGTGGGGAAATGCAACTACGCTGATTATTTGGTTAGCAGAGGAATCCCAATATCAGCAATTTGGGGTGTTGGACAAGTAACTGAAGGAACGGCAGAAGAGGAAGATGTAGAGCAGAAGCTTAAAGATGCAGTTCCTCTGATCATGGCCAAGCAACAGCTGCTGAACGGCCTTGACAGCAATGAGGAGATGAAAGAGCTTGTGAAGATAATGGGCAAAATCGATGTGCTCTGTAGGATGATTGTCTCTTTATTTGCAGTGTATGTAGCACTCGTGAAGTATTCAGTGGCTACGACATGAGCACTTTGCTGAAATTAGTAATGAATGAAACCTGTGTAGCAGGCTGGGCATAGTGTTGTGAACATCTAATGATTTCTATTAACGGAAATCATGGGTTATCCCCTTTTGCTCATATAAATAAATAAATAGCAGAGGCCCTGTCGGGTCAGCTTTGTTCTCATTCGAAGACGTCGAGCAAATTATAGTCCAATAGCAAACTATGTCATCAAATTCAAGTTTCACAGCCAAATATGAGTACAACTAAACAACAATGTCATCATTTTTTAATTGTCATACAATCACCAAACACAAATCAGCATACATAACAAGTGATGTTCTCACAGCAAAATACTAAATAACATGTTTATCAGGTTTCAGTTGTCATAGCAAACACAATTTCACATAGTAGATAAAAAACGTCTTCTGACAGGAAAATACGACAAAAGCAATGTAATCATCATCCACAGCAGCAACGTCAACATCTTCGCCATGTGTATCAGTCTGAATCGTAATTCCCCATGGTGTCATCTTCTTCTTCGTCCTCAACGTCCTCGAACGTTGGCTTATTCTTGATCAACTCTTGTATGTCCACAGCACGACAAGCAATCTTTTTGCCGGCGTCATTGACGTGATGGTTCTCAAAGATATTAGGAACATCTGTGTTATCTTGTACATCAGGAGCAGTGTAAGCATCTTCTTGTTGTGCAACTTCATTAAACGAATTCCTCTGCTCAAACCTTTGCAATACTCTCCAGTCATCGCTACGTGCAAATGTGTCTTCCAAGAAAAATATCTGTGTTGCTTGATTTGCCAAAATAAAAGGCTCATTGGTCTGGTACGCCGCCTTGACATTGATGGATTTGAAATAATCATCAGCTCTTGGTTTTGTGATCCTGGAAAACAGGTTATACCAACGACAGCACAACAGAACCACACACCGATGATCCTCGAAACTGAAGATATACTGCAACTGAATAATGTCTGTTATGTTAGCATACATTTCAGTTGTCTCTTTATCATACGTATCCGTGCTCATGATGGCACTGTTTTGTGTCTTCCTGCCTTCGTCTCGTGCAAGGGTGTTGTAGCGCACATCTCCAACAACGCAAGATTCATAATGTCTTACCCGAGTATCATGACCCATTGCTAGTGAGTAAAAGGGCATCATCAACTGCCTGCCCATCCTCCCGCATCTTCTTAACCTATGATTAGAAAATAGACAAGCTGATCATCTTATGTACTCAATATATTAAAAAAATTGATAGTGCACTTCAAAAGCTTACATGGTTCTTGAACCATTTCGCAAATCCTGCCATAACCAGTTTGTCAATGTTTCTTGGATTTTGCGGCAGTAACTTCTCTTTGTAGATGCTGCACAACATAGTGATCGCGTCAAACATCTAAATATATAAGAATGTGCTGCAAGTTTAGTAGATTACGATGTATAAGCTGCAGTACTGCACTTACTTGATATAAGGTAGTACCTCAGGACAGTTATTCAACACATACCAAACCATTTTGTCCAAATCTTTAGGTTTGTCCTCTTGTCGACTCTTCCCTGTAACTCGAACAGAATAATCGAAAACATTGAGCTCGGAATTGTCTTCACCCACCTCTTTGCTAAGCTGATCAGCTGTTTCAATGTATTTTGAGCAGAATGTCAACGCTTCTGTAGCAATGTAGGCCTCTGCAATGGAACCCTCGAGTCTAGCTCTATTCCTAACATAGCCCTTGAAAGTGCCTAGCCGCCTTTCAATAGGGTACATCCAGCCATACTGTACTAGACCTCTAAGTAGTGCCTCATCAGGTAGATGAACAACCAAATGCACCATCACATCAAAGAAGGCTGGAGGATATATCTTCTCAAGGTCGCATAGGATAGTTGGTATCTTGTCTCTAAGACGCTCCAAAGCATCTATCCTGATATTCCTACTGCAGAGTTCCCTGAAGAATTGTCCCAACTCTGCAACTGCTCTGTATAAGTCAGGGCGGCCCAATCCTATAAGGATAACAGGTAAAAACCTTTGAAGTAGGACGTGGTAGTCATGAGTTTTCAACCCTTGTACCTTGTTTCCATCTGCACTGAGTCTCCTTTCAAGGTTGCAAGCAAATCCATGTGGGAATCTCACACGCGACATGACCTCGTAGAATTCTTTTCTTTTTACCTTGTCCAAGACGTACACAGCTGGTGCCATATCCCGTGGTTTATCTTCATCTTGCACCTGCAAATCCTTTCTGATACCCAGGTGTGTCAAATCAATCCTAGATTTTAAGGTATCTTTCGTCTTGCCTTCAATATTAAGAAGTGTGCCGATAATGTTGTCACATATATTTTTCTCGATGTGCATCACATCAAGATTATGCCTCAGATCCAAATCTTTCCAATACTCCAAGTCCCACAAAGTGGACCTGTGGGTAAACAATAATCTCTCTTCTACCCTGCCACGCTTCCTTTTCCCGCTACCATTACCAGGATGGTTTCCTGGTGTAATATGCCTGACCTTCTCTAATTCCACTTGCAACTCATCGGCGGTGAGCCTCTTTGGCGCATCACAGTTTTCATGCTTTGCATTGAACACATGTCTTCGGTATTTTCTAGGATGCGGCTTGTCCTTGACAAGGAAACGACGGTGTCTAATGTAACAGATCTTGCTAAGTATTGTGTATGACAGCAGATTCCTATCACAGCGAACACATGCATTGTAACCATGTGTCGTTCGCCCTGATATAGTGCCCAAAGCCGGATAATCATGGATGCACCAAATTATAACAGTACGCAGAAAGAAATCGTCTAGTGGGCTGCTATATAGGTCTCAAGTGAGAACACCCTTCCATAGCTGTTGAAGTTCCTCCACAAGAGGCTCCATGAACAAATCAAAATCCTTCCCAGGACTTTTTGGACCTGGGATGAGCAAGGCCATCATGTAGTTTGATTCTTTGGTGCATACATTTGGAGGCATGTTGTAAGGGATAACAAGCACTGGCCGCATGCTATATGTGGCGCTCTGGTGGCCAAATGGGTTAAATCCATCTGAAGCTAAGCCAAGTCTAATGTTTCTCGGGTCAGCAGCAAACTCTTTGTGTTTATCATTGAAGCTTTTCCACTCACTACCATGAGATGGATGGCTCATTACATTCTGATCTCTGTACTCCTGGTTCCTAGAATGCCACAGTACATCCTCTCTTGTTTCAGCATCATGAAGCAACCTCTGCAATCTTGGTGTAATTGGAAAATGTCTCAGAACATTATGAGGAATCCTCTTCACAGCATCGCCATCTTTCTATCTTGATGATTTGCATTTCGGGCATTCACTTAAGTTGGCATAATCCTTCCGGAACAAAACACAATTATTCTTACAAACATGGATCATATCATATCCAATTCCAACTGCACGAAGGAAATTCTTCATTTTATGTAGGTATGTGGCAGCTCAGACGCATCTGGGAAAGATTCGCAGAAAGCAGCCAACATCGCATCGAATGATTTGTTGGTCATCTGCTCATATGTCTTCACCTGAAGAAAGGTGACCATAGCTGAGAATACTGACAGCTTATTTCCTGGGGTGACAGCAACGTTGCATTGTTCCAACATGCGGGCCCACCGTTTTTCTTCTGCAGGTGAAAGTTCACGGAATGCACGAGCATTTCGTAGCATTGTTTCAATGTTGGTCAAACTCACTGGCTCCGCCACCACCACCTCCTCCTCCTCTTCCACCTGAGCATCAGGCAAATCAAGATGGTGATCTGCTGCTTCCACGTAGTCAATAACATTGACGTTCACAGCTTCACCATTATGAACCCACCTAGTATATGTGACCGACATCCCATACAAGTGTAGATGATTTTGCACAGTTGACCGGGGTCTTGTAACTGAATTCATACAACTGCTACACGGGCAGAGCACATCTGATTTCAGACCACTATACTCAGCTCTGATAAATTTCATGAAGTTTTCAATCCCCTCGACATATGCAGCGAAGAATCTTCGAGCAGAAGTTATCCAAGTCATGTCCATCTGTTAGACATACAAATTAGTTCTTCTACTAGATATTACAGGAAAAACATATATGCTTTTTTATGAAGTCTAGAAAAAAAATACCTAGGTCGATGTCTAAAGCTATGGCAAGATATTTGGACGAGCAGATCTAAGTAACGAAATATATGTAAAGCTAATTCAGCAAACAAATTTGAGTGCCAAATTATGGCAGGCTGTTTCAGCAGTCAATGAGGCCGAGCACACAGCCATCAAACTATCGAAGGCCATCGCAGCAACAAAGATCGAGTATAAAATGGTGTAGAGCTATTTCAGCTAACAGATTGGCTACTAGACCATGGCAATCTACGTCACAGTAAATATATGGCAGGATATTTTAGCAACTAATCGGCCTTGGCATGCCATCTCAGCTAAGCAGATTGAGTGCAGAACAGGGCAAGGAAGCTTCTTAAGCAGAGCATATTGACAGTAAACTACTTCGGCAAACTGTGAGATTAACAGCGTCTATCAACTAACATGCAGCGCTACACCGACATGAACGGGGCCTCAGTCTAGAATGCGCATACCGTGGGAGAAGCGGACCGTGTGCGTCTCCACACGAACGTTGCCAGCGGTGGCGGCGCTGACCGCCGTGTGCCTCCACAAGAATTTAGCCAGAGGTGGCGGTGCGGCTAGAGGACGGCAGTCTACGAGAGCGTACTGGGGGAGCGAGAGGATCGCCGAACCGCGGCACCGACGTATCGGCGCGGCGGGGAGGGTGGCTTTGGCAGAGCGAATGGAGTGGAGGGAGACAGGGGGAGGGGGGTTTGGGGAATATTATTGGATAGTTGGCCGAAGGGCGGTTGAATCGGATTTGGGGGGAACTTTTGGGTGTGTCTGGGGGGGGAGGATTTTCACGCGGTGGGCGGGGGGAGTTTGGCGCATGGTCGGCTTCTCCAAGTGCAGTCCCACGCGTCAGTGAAGAGGCAGGCCGAAGTGCGTTCCGTTTGTGTGAGCCGTGTGCAGGACCGAACGTGTGTGGGGTGCAATGCGACCGCGACAAGAGTGATGTGAGTGCACCGCATTTTTTCCTTTTAAACTAGGTGCTTCGCCCCCTCAAAAAAAAATTGTTGCTTCGCGTGATCCATCGATACTACTACTAGTAATCAGGTAATCCTGACTAAAACGGCGCGGCCGGGTCTTTTCCCGCGCGATATGCTGGGAGGTTGGCTTAGTTGGGTTTTTTAGGACGAGTAATGCTACACCTACGTAATCCCAGTTACGTAATTAACGTAATGTGAAATGTGTGAGCTGTTGATTGTAGATTGGGGGGAGGGAGGGGCCCACCACCATGAAAATCAGGGGAGGAGAGAGAGGCAATTTACATTAACCCTTTCATAGGTTCCCGTAGATGTAGAAAGATGTGTCCGATCCTGCAATATAGGCCGTCCGATCTATATCTAATGGATAGGAAGGAAACTATGACAATTTACCCGCACTCCTCTCCACATTTGCAGATAAGGCTTTCCCTCGTTCATCCTTTTCTCCCACGAGATCTTGATCTTCCGTGCAACGCACGGGCATCTTGCTAGTACTCCTACAATATGTATATTATTGTGAAAGTTCATATACACCGGCCAAGATTAATGGAAACAAGGCAGATTTTCATTACATTTTGAACTTTTATAGGACAAAAAAATAAAAGAAACCCGACCCTAAACCTATTCTACGGCGGCGACCGACGTCCTCCATCTGTGATCTCCATGTACGGGGGCGGGGTTCAAGACCCGTGAAGTGAAGGTGCGGTCTCCGGCGAGGAAAAGTAGAACACGAGAGACGGACCGGCCAGTTGGCACACCATGCCATGCCGCCTCACATGCCCTACTCATCCTCGGAGGAGTCCCCGACCTCGGCCGTGCCGGACGTTGGACGACGGCAAGTATGACACGTGGCTGACGGTGCTCCCGTCGTCGGCCGCCAGCGTGGCCACCGCTTGTGCGGCGACTTGAGCGAGGGCGGCGACCTCGAGCTCCATCCCCGAAGACAAGCTCTCCCGCAAAGCGTTCGCGCTTGCGGTCATGGCGGATGTGGTTCCAGGTAGGAGGACGATGTGCTATGATGTGGAGGTTAGTTGGGCGTTGCCGCTTTAAGTAGCGCATTCCGGTGAGGCCAAGCGTCCGGGTGCGTCATTAAGTCGCCGGAGTTGGTTCCGCGGGCACCGAGCCTCTTAATTATGACATACGAACGGACGGCATGAATGCGGGCAGCTGGCGCCGGCTGGGAACGCACCGCGCGACGGCGCGAGGGACGAGGGTTTTGGTGTGCCAGGGTAGTCAGCTGTGGTCGTGGCAACATTGGAGATGCCCTTTGCTCACATGCGATCCCCGCATGTCATTGAAAAAGCAAGACGACCCGGCATGGTCTCAGGTCCAGAGGATGCAGTTGGCCGCGCTACACCACTCCGCGGACGTGTCGCGGCGCCCCATGCATCCTCGACGAGCCGGGTGTTGGGGTGTGTTTGGATTGTGGCCAAAGTGCACCTTGCCAAAATTTTGGTCATGAACAAAAGATTGGTCTTTGTTTGGATGGCTGCCATTTTTTTGGCATGCCAATGAACTCTAGCGAACTCTAGTTCATTTTTCTTGCCAATGTCGGCCAAATCATGGGCAACCAATACCTCAACCAAAATTTTGGTCATGACCCAAAGATTGGTCTTTGTTTGGATGGTTTCCATTTCTTTGGCATGCCAATGAACTCTAGCCAACTCAAGTTCATTTTTCTTGCCAATGTCGGCCAAATCATGGGCAACCAATACCTCAACCAAAATTTTGGCTACCCAATGCTTTGATGGGGCAACCTTGGGCACAAACCAAACATACCATTGGTCGTGCCACAGCACCAATGCCACCCTCGGCAAACTAAAACCGACCGTGTCTAGCGACGATATGAGCGTGTCGCTCACCGCGGTCGCCGTGTCCAGAGGCGGTGCTGGAGCTGCGCCCCGTTGTTGGCCCCAACGACCCACATGAATGGTTGTCGATGGCGAGGAGGTCGTGGGCCAGCTCCTCCATTGGACTAGTCTGCGCTATGTCGTCCCGACGGGTGTGCCCCACATGTCTGTTTCCCTGTTTTCCCGGCCATATTCGAGCGTCAGTGCTTCGCGTTGCGCATTAGGCCTTTCACTATGTAGGCCAAGCGAGACAACTTATTGTTTATTTGAGTCGTTCAAGTATAATCATGTGGAGTTTGCTTATTTCTCATTCCTCTCCAACCCTCTTCTCCATCAATCATGTCGCCCTCCAGTCGAGTCCATCCTCCCGCATGCCTCATTTGAACATTCCACCGAGTATCATTCGCATATACCCACCCTAGTCCTCTTTCAATAGATCTCCGGACCCCGAGATGAAATCGAGAGGGAACGAGTGGGGGCACGTGATACCTAAGGCGGATTCAAAATTTTGAACCGGTGATCATAGCATCCGCAAATCATATATAAAGGGTATTCAATGTTCATTTCGTTTTTGAACGTACAATATACTCCCTCCTATCCTTTCTAGTTTACATATAAGTTTTATGTGTAGTTAAAGTATATCTACTTTGATCAAAAAGGTATCAACATTCAACAACGCCAAATCAATATTGTTAGATTCGTACGTACTCCTAGATTTGTACTCGAGATGGTTTCCAATTTGACTATTGACAAGATTAATAGTACATGAGATGTATAATGTGAAAATTATATCATTGGAAACTCCTTTCACATACAAATTTGACCGTATGCTTTGTGTAAGTTGCATGTCATATATTATTGCTCTAACATTTGGTCAAAGTTAGCCTCGAAAAATGCATTAGACCCTGTATGCTTTGTGTAAGTTGCATGTCATATATTATTACTCTAACATTTGTGTAAGTTGCATGTCAATATTATTACTCTAACATTCGGTCAAAGTAGTATAGTGGAAGTGGATCCTCTGACGTAGGTATCCCTGCCTTACCCTCCCTTTCGGTCACTTATTGGCGGACCCCATGCTTGCTAGGCCCCGCATGTCAGTTACTCAATGGGTTTGGCCATGTCAGGGGATCCTCACCCATAGTATACTCCCTTTATTTTTATTTACTATGCATAAAACGGAGGGAGTGGTGGTATAATAAATGACGCGGGCGGGGGAGGGGGAGGGACGTCGGTTTTCTCTCAACTGCGGTCCCACAAGCGAGCGAAAACGCAAGACGAAGTGCGTTCCATTCGGTGAGCGACATGGAGAGTCCAGCGTGCCGGGCTGCAACGCGAACGCGACAAGAGCGATGTACAGTCAAAACCGATTGACCGGTCGTCACCGGAACCACTATTCACACCAGAACCTTCGCTGCTCGGCCTACGCAAGCCACTGCCCTAAAACCACACCAAATCTCTAGCCCATTCCCCCACCTTTCGATCCCCTAGCCCGCATCAAGCGTCCCCTAGTTTGCCGGAAAGCCATGGTGCGCCGCAAGATCACTTACTACAAGATGCTAACGTCGGAGCGCCGTGCAGAAATCGCGGCGGCGGTCGGCGCCACAGACCTCCGTTCCCAAGCTCGCTTTGCAGCGGGCTAATCCCCGAGTTCTCTAGAGCCAAGCTACAAGGAGGAGGAAGCCGATCCAATATTCATGGCGGAGGTCGCGGCGCAGAAGGCCCCTGATGGGTATGAGACGATGGACGTCGACTTCGTGCCGGCGTCCGAGTCCCCCATGGTGCAGGCGGACCAGCGGTTCAACATGGCGATACTAAAGGAGGACCAGGAGGCAGAGGCTCAACTCGACGCGGAGCGCGTGCATGCCGCTGCCATCGAGGCTCTCCTGCAAGCAGAACTGGATGTCGTGGATGTGAACCAGGCGGCGGAGGCTCAACTTGAGGCGGAGCGCGCGGATGCCGCTGCCATTGAGGTCCTCCTACAGGCGGAACCGGACGTCCTGGACTTGAACCGGGCGGCAGAGGCTCGACTCGACGCGGAGCACGCGGATGCCGCTCTCATCGACGCCCTCCTGCAGGCGAAAACGGACGTCCTGGACTTGAACCGGGCGGCGGAGGCTCGACTCGACGCGGAGCACGCGGATGCCGCTGCCATCGAGGCCCTCCTACAGGCAGAACCGGTCGTCCTCGACTTGAACCGGGCTGTGCTTTCGTCCGTGCAGAGCGCTCACATGATCCGCTTGAACGAGTAGCTGGAGGCCGAGGACAACCACGGTGCGGAGACACACGTCGGCAGCGACGGCTGGTTCGCGCTGGCAGCCAAAGACGACGAGGTCGTCTCTTTCTGTGAGCAGTGATAGTTTTTCTTTATGTTGTTGTTTTTATGGATCTTTTGCTGTGTAAAAACATATATTTGTTATGCAAGTCGCCTGACTTGGGTCAGTCTACCATTTTAGGCGGTTGGATGAATATCCTACGTCTCCTAACCCTTCTTTCCTTCTTCCTCATCTCTTCTTCTTCCCCAACAGACCACCGCACGGGCCGTACGGATACTCCCCAACATGCAGTTGGATAAACATACTCTATGAACGAAAATTATGTGTCAGCGATAGGATGGTTGAGTTTGGTGTGTTCACATGCGACATCACGTGTCAGTGAGGGTGCGTTCCCTTGGTTGGGTTTGCGGCGTGCAGGAGCGACTGTGTGAGGGTGCGGTGCGACCGTGGCGTGCAGGAGCGACTGTGTGAGGGTGCGGTGCGACCGCGATAGCCGTGCGCAAGTGTACCTCCTTATCATTTTGAAAACTTTAGGCAAGCTTGGCAAAAATGTGTGGCGAAGTTTGGCAATGCAAGGCCTAGACCCAAACAGGATAAGTACGTATGTACTAGGAGTACTAGTGTTAAAAAATAAAGGCTGGGTTTTCCTTCGCGGGATTTAATCGATACAAATCCTCGTTTCACGTGTCAATTAATGCATATTTTTTTCTCCAAAGACCAAAGAGCTAACCATCTCACTCCTCATCGCTTGATTAATGCAGCGCCATGCAAACCAACCTTCTCACTTCCGCATGCATGCAGGGGATATTGATGTCCTTGGTTGCTAACCCCATCAATTTTGCCTCGATTAGTGTTAGTGGCCCTTTGCAAATTGTAATTTTGATATACTGGCCTTGTGTACAAAAAATGGAGGTAGTAACTATATTTGACTTCTTTCCCCATTGCGGTGACGTTGACGATATTTTTTTGGTGGTTTGGCGAAGTGCATTCGACGGAGAACACCATTGAGGGATACCACGATAAGTCGTTCGCAAGTGCCGCCTGCAAGCCGAGACAACCACCTTATTTGCATCCAGGAAGTCCTTTACTAGTACTACTAGGAGTAACTAATGCGGTGAGATGGCTTCTCGAAGAAGACGATGGAGAAGCGGAGTCAGCGAAGAGTGAAATGATGGTTGCTTCATTCGTGCTTTTGTGATTTGACGCCTCACTGCTTTATGATTTGTGATAGAAGGGACAGGGGAGTAGACTCTGTGCTCTATACTGTACTACATGCGTCCAAGCATGGGAGAAATAGGAGAGACATTGCATTTTTCTATTCCTTCAATCAATCAATCAGGGAGCTTCAGTTCCATCTTTTTGGCTTTGGCAACACCGTCCACAATGTTTCCCACGATGCCAAAAGCTATTTTCACATTTGGCTACACATTTTGGATGCCCTTAACCATACCACTTGGTTTTTCTCCTGTGTGCTATCTATACAAATCTCAATTATATTGACCTAAAAAATTATAGGATCGAGATTAGTAAAAAGGAGGTGATTTTGACGCGCGGATGGCGGGGGAGGTTTCTTATTTGAGCAATGCTAGTAATGGTTTACGTAAAGTTACGAACTGATGTGATGTGGGACTATTTGATTGGATTAAAGGAGAGGATTAGGCCCACCCCACCTGAAAATCAGGGGGGCATATATAGATTAGATGGAAAGTATACGTAGCAGCTACGTAGCCCTTTGTAAGTCTAGGATTAGGCTTCTTATTTTTGGAGGACGTTGTCCTGGCGGTTTGCTAACATGTAGTCCCACGTGTCAGTGCTTTACCAAGCCGATCCGCGTCCCACATGAGGCAGAACAACGGCAGAAGCAACATGTGGTTAAGTTGAAGAAGATGAGGGAGAAGCGGATTCAGCAACGAGTGAAATGATGGTTGCTTCGTCCCTCCAACTTAACTGCGGGAAAGGTGCAACTTTGTGATTTGACGCCTCATTGCTCATTACTACGCCAGCGCCATGACTGGGGTGCTTCACCCCGGCTGCTCTGCACTATATTCCGGTATGGCACGTGGACCCGGTAGCTTGATGTCCCACATGTCGGCGAAAGGGACTAGAAGATTTATGAAAGCGAGCGCTCCACTCTTACGACGGAGGAGTAGACGACACGACGGCCCAGTGAACTGTCACTTGTACTGTATAGTACTATAGTTTTGCTGTTTCGCACGATCCATCAATACAAACCTGATTAAACAAGAAAGGGTAGATGATACTGGCCATACATTTCAAAGGCAATTTGAATGTATGCAAACTGAATAATTATAAGTAACAATATGATATCTAGTAAAACTAAAAACACATATGATTTATTGTGTTAGAGTGTAGTAGTAGTGATGTATTGCATAGTTGTTAGATGTAACATGCGAGAACGTGTAGAGATGTAGTTTTGGAGGGCCTACAAAGAGAAAAGCGTAATACGGTCACCGAACTTCAGAATAAGCTGATTACGGTCACTATATACGTTTTGCGGTGATTATACGGTCACTTGCTCACAGTCAGCATCGGATTGCACTCTGTTAACCGGCCAAATAGTCTGCGTGGCGCCATGTTGACTAGTTGAAAATTGACCATGTTCATTGTGGGTCCCACCTGTCAGTTTGCATAGGCAAAAGGTCAGATAAACACAAATTTACGCAGGCGCGACAAGGCTCCAACCCGTGCGCGGGAATCACCTGGTTGTGTATGTGTCTGTCAGGGCCTGATGTGTGCGCATGCACGTGTAGGTTGAACACTTGAGAGTGAGAGTGTGTGTTGGTCGTGTGGTGTACTGGTGTGTGCATGCATGCGTGCGTGTGTGCGTGTGAGTGCTGCGTGCATGCATGTGAGTGTTGCGTGCGTGCGTGGCTGCGTGTGTACGTGTGAGTGTTGCGTGCGTGCGTGGGTGCATGTGTTTGTGTGAGTGTTGCGTGGATGGAGTTCGTGTGCATGCGTGCATGTGTGTATAATCACCACACCAGCTCATGTGTGTTAAAACAGACGGCTCAGCATACCAATACAAGGCCACCTTGTCCGCTGTGCCCGCGGTCATGACTTCGAACCACCGTCCAAATATTTTTTTGTCGTTTGTTTTCATTCTTACTAGCAAGATGCCCGTGCGTTGCATGTAACATCAAGATGCATTTGTATGACTTGTTTATCTTGTGAGAGAAAAGGATGAACGAGGGAAGGCCTTATTTGCAAATGTGGAGAGGTGTGTGGGTACCTTTTTGCAAAATTGCCATAATTTCTTTCCTATCCGTTAGATATAAATCGGACGGCCTATATTGCAAGATGACAGGCACACCATCATCACCAACTCTGTTTTTTATAAGAGTGTATTTTATGTATTTTATAAGAGTGTAGATGTAGAGTATATACAAGTCGACAGGTGGGCACGATCGTAGTGAGATAATGTGATGCAACACTAGAGGTGCCACGTGGAGCGTTTAACTGGTGAACTAGTCATGTCATGAGCAAACACAGAGTTGTACGGTGAGCCCGTGACTGCATAATAACCACTAAACGTAAATGGTGACCGTAATGAGTGGATTCTGAATTCCAATGTACGTATCGTGCTTTCGCTTCAAATACAATGATCATCATTGCATATATCGCGAGAGAAAGATGAAACACGCGTGAATTTTCTGGGGGCTTACTTTTAGAGGACCTGGAGATAGTTTTGTGTGCATACGTGAAAGGGGCGTACAGGGGGGTATGCGATGGAGAGAGAGATGCTCTTCGTTTCTCTTTATTATGACTAACTTTGTATATAGTATAAAAATATACAAATTCACAGTGCGGAATAAATATCATTGTGGGCACCATGCAATACAAATTAGCGTTCGTACTCCTCCATATAACTTTGTAATGTTGTATATATGTAGAAACTCTAAAATAATTTTTTGGCCACACTTTATTCAAAAGGAATGCTGTATGCGAAATAAACGTGAAGAGAGGGCTTTTTAGATCAATGGGGTACGTGATGGAACATATGTGAATGTGTACTTGATGCATTTGGCAGGGCCTAGAGAGGTATGTGTGTGTATTACGTATTCGAGAGAGGCATGGATAGAGGGGCCGACGGGGAGGGGGGCGTGGGAGAGATAGCACGAGAAATGAGAGTGGTCTAGAGAGAGAGATACGAATATGACGTCACGACAAGAGATTCCATTCCCTTGAGTGTGTATATGCAAGGGGGGAGGGAATAGAGGCACCAGGAGAAATTTTCTGTGTGTGTGGTGTTTGTGATCGTATGTGTGGGTGTGAGAAGATAATGAGACGTGGGGGCAGAGGGTGTGTGACCGCGTGATGTCCGGTGGGTCGAGGTGAGGCCCTTCGTCCTGTTCCGTCCTGCGCCGCATTGGTCGGCCCGTGATGCATTTAGGAAGACCCATGGATGACTAGTCGTACAAGACAAAGATAGCAGAATTGTGAAGGACTATGTGTCCACTGACAAAGCCGGCTAGGATTTGTAACCCTAGGTTCTCGGACTAAGGTAACCCCTTTATCTCTGATATTACTATTCATCCAACCTAACTTTAAGGGGCATCCTACAGAATGCTCTGCTAGAATCATACTCGTCGATTAGGAAGAGAGGTGTGAGACAATGCGTGAGAGACATGCGTAAATATAATGTGCGTACATGAGACACGTAGGCAGGTCCATGTATATAGAAAGGGTCGCTGAGGATTGTGCGTGTGTATGTTTGCGAGAGGAAGAGTGCTTGTGATAAAGGTTAGTGAAAACAGTTGTAAATGGTTACGAGAGGGAGGGAGGGTTATATCTAGAGCATGTGTGCGAGAAAGACACCTCGGGAGAGAGTGTGTGAGCATGTGTGAGAGACCACCGATGGAGAGTGAAGCTACACGTAAAAGACTGCTCTACACATTGATTAAAGATATAAATTCTATCCAAATATTAGGATGGGATCATGATATTTGCAATTCGTGTAAGGAGCAGTCATTGATCCATCAGACATCTAGATTCTATCGAATTTGAGCATGTCTTTGTTATTATTCGACACAATTGATCCACATAGTTAGTATTTTGAACTCCAGACAATGCATCGCTTTAGCAATCGAATATAAACGTGAGTATAGTTCATGTTGTGTGTGTAAAGCACATTATACATACGAAAGTTACACAATGGACATTATAAATAGCTACTACCTATGAACTAGCATACATTCGAATTCAACTTAAGGTGGTTTAAAAAAATTGAATTCAACATGAAGTCCATTCAATTATTTGAATTTGATATCATGGCATTTGTAAACCATACCTAAATTATGGGGGCACCAATCTTTGCTCTGATTTTGTACATAATAGCATATGTAGTCGTGTACAAAATAGATTCAAATTTAGCTCCTCCATTCCAAAATAATTGTAGTTATAGGATTTTCAAGTGTCAAAATTTCAAAAAGAAGCGGATAATTTAATGAGGTTTTCAAACATACAAGGTCAAATATAACGTTGTATATTTAGGTCAATCCTTATAGTTCAAGAGTACTCTAAACGTGAATGCTTGTGTTTCAAAATTTCGAACGAAGCGCCAAAAGAGCCTTTACTCACCCGAAACCGCATGAGACCAATGTTTGGTAGTACAAGGAAATAACTTTTCTAATAACTCCGACCCGTGAAATCTACCGCCCCGACGTCCAAAGGTCTAAACCGGGGTAGGTTTGTAGCTTCATCTAGACGCCACGCAACCACATCCGAAAAACAATTATACACAATGGCCGCCTAAGCACACATGCGCGCGGCCGAAATCGCTCTCGCCCACTATTTGGGACACCTGGGATTACCATCCTACCCCCGACCCGCAGTAGGTCCGGAATTTAAGAGGGGGGCAAAGTTTGTACTTTCCCCAAATTTCAAACAAGCGCGTCCCATCTTCTGTTCAAAAAAGCCAAAAACAAGCGCGTCCCAGACCGAAACATGGTTCCCCCCACCCGTCCGATTCCCCATTCATACTCCATGGGCGCCAAAACTACCTCTCCACCAGCCGCGAAACCCTGGCGTCCTCCGTCCACCACCCCATCCCACCCATCAACCGCCGCCCTCCTCCATCACGCCAGAGCCGATACCCCGACGTCATCGTCCACCGCAACCTCAACCGCAATGCCCTCCACGGCTAGTAGTTGAAGCCGAGGCCAAGCCGTCCGTACCCGAGCCAGTTCAACCACGCTGTCCTGCGCCTCACTGCTGCCGCTCCAACTTCGCCACCCTCCACCGCACCGGAACTGTTCCTGCTATGCCGTCCTTCGCCGCCTCGGATCTGCTTCCCCTCCACCGACATACGGCCACGACAACACAGTCAACAATTTGGCCATGGGTTCGTCCAAGCCTGCACCCTCCAGAACATCGGTTTCCCCAGTAAAAAGAAGAAAATTGGCGCGACTTGTGGAGGTGACCACACCGGCAACCGAAAAAGGTACTCCTCTTCCCTTATTCGTGCAAATCTTACGTCTCTGCTTGCACGGTATTCATGCCACAGAATACACTAGTTGACCACTTCTTCTTGATACTAGATGTTCCTAGTAACTCGCGATGCACAAGGTTTCTCCTCATATACTATTTCACCTTAGCTAGAGGTCCGTCGCCCCCCTGAATTTCAATTTCTGGCCATTTGATTCCCAATTAACAGAAGAATTCCCTAGCATAACAGGTGCTAGTACGCCTATTACACCGGGGAAGCAGCGCCTTGGTGTTTATCTTAGGGGTGTGTGCGGCCTAGAGCTACTGGCGCCCGATCTGGAGGTCGGCCGGGGTTAAAGGGATGGCCTGGGGGCGCTGCCAAGCACGGAGGTGGTGTGAGGTCGATGGGATGGCGGGGCGGCGGAGGCAGGGGTTTGGGCCGGTGGTCGCTGGCGGTTCGAGAAAGATCGTCAATAGTGACTGGGGGGAGGTAGACGAAGTCCATCTGCCCGTTCCTTATAGATCGGACGGTTCATTAAAAAAATCGACTGACCTATTTATTTTCAGTCGACTGTTATCTTAGATATGACCACATGTGGTGGTGTGCTGGAGGAGTACCTGCATTTCCTGTGCTCATATATTACAAAATCATACAAAGTAGAATCTAATTTTGTTTGCCATGCAATGTTGTAGAGCTATCATATGTCTCCTGTCATTTATTTTTCAGCCACCTACTATCTGCTACTTTTATAGTGCACTAGTTCTGCACACACTTCACCCTTACTCTCACTGTTGTGTTTTTATGCAAGGGTATTTCAGACTCTGCTGCCATGAGAGAAACCAAAAAGAAAAGATAGAAGTCCCTCCAGTTTGGTGTGCGGCTAGGCAAGACACGTTTCAATGCTTTAAAGGGTGTAGTGTCAGCAGATGGAGACGGGGAACGTAGCTCTGGAGTTGATGACCTCGCTCGCAATGAACCACCATCCCAGGTGCTTGCTTTAACTTCGCGGTGTCATATGTGGTTGCATGTTCCATATGGTGTCTAGCTTGTATTCAAAAGGTCGAAGTCGGTAAGATAAGGAAAGATATTTTTTTACATGAACCACCATCCCATGAGCACCAGAAAACAAATAGCTAGTCAGGGCACTGGCCGAGCCAGTGACAAGCCCAGCAAAGATAGGCATCACCTGGAAGCCAACTAAAAAGCTGCGATGGTGGCGAAGCAGCCCGCCTCCCACCAGGCTCTCAGGTCCTAGATGATCATGCTCACCACTCCAGCCGGATGTCTAGCTTGTATTGCTTCCAGTTTGGTTAAATTGCATCTGCTTAGCTTACACATTATACCTTTGAATATGACATGCCTTTCTGTTTTTGGTACATACTAGTACATCTGTGTATTAACCATGTTCTTACATCAAACTAATGTTCTTGTGTATCCCTCATCAATCACTTATGACGAGGCAGGCAGGCAAGGGGACTACTCCTCATTTAAAGAATGCAGCGTCAGCCTCCCGACATGATTCTCAAGAAACAAAAATGCTAGATGAAGATAGTGAATGTAGCTCTGTAGTTGATTACAGCATTTCCCCTACACTAGCATCACAGGTGCTTGCTCTAACTTGGCAGCGTGATATGTGGTTGCATGTTGCATATGGTGTCTAGATTGTAATTCTTCCAATCTGGTTAAACTGCATGTGCTAGTCTGCTTAGCTTATACATTATACCTATTAATGTGACATGCCTTCCTGTATTTAGTACATAGTACATCTATCTATTAAGCATGTCCTTACATAAAACTATTGTTTTTTTGTATCCCGCATCAATCAACATGACGAGACACCTTTAGTATATGCAGTGCGATATTAGTTGCATCTTTCATATGATTTATAGCATGCGCTGCTTCTAATTTGTTGAAATTCCATTTATGATGGGACGCTTTTTACTTGGCAGAGTCATATTGGTTGCATCTTTCATGTGGTGTCTAGCTTGCATTGCTTCTTATTTGCTGGAATGGTTTCTGCTTAGTTTACACAAACAGTTGTGAACATGCCATGCCATCCTGTTTTTCGTACATATTCCATCCTGGTATCATGTGTTTGCCTTACATCAAAGTAGTGATTGTCAGTATCATGCATGAATGAGTTCTGAAGAGAGAATTTTATTGATTTTTCTTGTCGGTTTTACTTGACAATTCAAAATCAATAAAGCGGAAGGAAGTTAGCAAGGCAGCGGATAAAGGTGCTCCTTCCGAACGGAGGGCCTCTACAGTTTATACTCCTCCACACCCCCAAGATGATTTCCAAGACAACACATGCATAGACACTCAACAAAGCTGTGTTTATGATGAGCACATCTCCCCTAGTGCAGCATCACCGGTGCTCCCTCTAACTTGGCACTGTTATATGTGGTTGCATGTTATGTGTGATGTCTAGCTTGTATTGCTTCTAATTTTGTTGAATTCCATCTGCTTACTTTACACATTATACTTGAATAAGACACGTGTTCCTGTTTCTAGAACATACAATATCTGTCTATCACACCATGTTCTTACATCAAATTACTACTGTTGTGTAACCTGCAACAATCACTTATCATAAGACACGTTTGACTTTGGAGTGTGATATAAGTTACATCTCATATTCTTTTCTAGCTTGTATTACTAATTTGTTGAAATGGCACTTATGACGAGACAATTTTAACTTGATAGAGTGATATTCATTGCATCTTTCATATGGTGTCTAGCTTTCATTGCTTCTAATTTGTTCAAATGCCTTCTCCTTAGTTTACACATCATAAGCTGTGAATATGCAATGTTGTGAATATGCAATGGCACTAATGATGAGAGACCTCTAACATGGTAGTGTGATGTTGTTTGCATCTTGCATATGATTTATTTCTTGTACTGCTTCACATTTGTTTAAACGCCATTTATGATGAGACACTGTTAACTTGGCAGAGCGATATTTGTAGCATCTTTCATATGGTGTCTACCTTCCATTGCATTGCTTCTAATTTGGTGAAATGTCTTCTTCTTAGTTTACACATCATAGTTCTGGTTATCTCTTCCGTCCTGTTTTTCATACATATTACATCCTCCTATCATGTGGTTGTCTAACATCAAAGTTCAGTTCGTCTACATCACGCATCAATTTGTTCTGAAGAACTAAATTGTTATTCGTTTTTCTTGTTGGCTTGACTTAACATGGCACAGAGAAAGAGGAAGAAACACAGAATGGCAGGGAATGAGAAGCGGATGAATCCTGCAGATTCTGCTGGTACTGATGGTGCAATAGAAGGTCAAAGTCCAGCAGAAAATTCTACAAACACGACATCCCATGCTACACAAGTTGCAAAAAAAGACAAACATAAACAAATAGCTGCCACCAAACAAGCAGAGACAACCCTAGTTCTTGCAACACCTACCACAGTACTACCAGCTGCACGACGTACTCGTGCGTCAACTGAGCTAGCAGCACGTTCCCAAGCTCCCTTGCCACCTGACACTACTTCCCAAGCACTCTTGACACAAGACGAGTTGGCAATATCAGATGAACCTTGTGAGCTTCAACAACAAGAAGGTAGTTGTTGGAGTCAAGTTACAGTTGCATGCTTCTTTATATGTAGTCTCACAGTTTGATGTACACTAACACTTCCTATGTTTGTTGTTGGACTAGCACCTAGGCGCAAGAGGAAACAAACATCAGGGATAATGCTTGATAGGTTAACTAAATCTAGAGGAGGAAGAATGGAGATCCGTTTTGAGGCAGGTTTAAAAAGGCCACGTGATGCTACAGAGTCAGCCAAGTTAGTATCAGAGGCAGCGGTTGCTGTTAGGTGTCATGTACGTATCCTCCCAATATGGATTCAATACAGGAATGACAAAGATGAAACCCAGTTCAACATCTTCCTCGACCATTTATTTGTAAGTATGGTTATGTATGGAAACTAGTAATATCGTCTTCATCTGTCCAATACTTTCTAGGTTGCTGATAATGAGACTCCCATAATTTTCAACAGATGAGGTTCAAGTTGGATAGCCAAGATGATGCAACCAGACAAGCTTGCACCCATGTTTTCAAGTCTGCTCTGCGACAGTATCGGTATAACTTGAGGAAAACTCACTTTGAAGGCAAGGCTAACAGTGAACTTGCCCAAACATCTCCAATGGAAAATATATCTGATGAAGATTGGAGAGGCCTCGTTAAACACTGGTCCAATCTGAAGTATCAGGTACATTATATATATGTCATCAGATCACATGTTGAAGTCCTATTTACGCATGTGCCACACAAATCTATCTTCTTGTAGGTGAACTGTTCAAAGAACAAGGCCAACCGTACGAAAGTGAATTTCCAACAGACGACAGGATCTCGTAGCTATATTGCACACTGCGAGGCTCTCATAATTAGTTGCTGTTTCACTCTTTTCGCTGTACCATATTATCAGATCTATATTGACTTGTTCCAAATGCAGAGGAAAGCCCGCAAGGACCAAAAAGTACCTGAACCAAATGCTGTGGAAATCTTCAAGGGCTGTCACACGAGCAAGAAGAAGGGCATGACTACACCAGTCAAAGCCGCTATTGTAAGTCCTTAATCCTCATGCCTTTTAACTACTACTTACTCTGACTTGTGCCTTGAACTGCATGGTTTGCAGCCAATGTCTATTACTCTTTTCAATTTTATACATAATTGTCTTAGCGTATCATTGCACCTTACAAGGTTTAAAAGAGAGGAGTGATGTTCCTTTGATCTTGAACCGTAATCTAGTTCCGTGCTGGACTTGCCCACACAACGTTACAATTGCATGTTTGTCTGCTCTCAGTTGTTTTGTGATATGAATGATGTCATACTATGCTTACCGTATTATAAACTTCGTCTCTTTATCCTTAGCCCTCAATACAATGTGAAGAAATAGACAATACATTAGCGATGGTACATGGTCATATGTTTGGAACCTGATTTTATTATGTACTTTGCAATAAAATACAACTAATATTTTACATGGGTTCACCAGAATAAGTTCTGTATATAGACCAAAGCTATTTTGTTTGGTTTTGCTGCCTCCTTAATATCTCCTGTTCTGGTACTACTAATGTAAAACCTCAACTTTTCAGCGAGCTATGGAAAAAATGGTGGAACCACCACCTTCTGAAGGTGGTGAGGCAACTATAACCGCAATGTCAGCTCTTGCTGCAGTGGGTCAGTACATGTCCACTAACAGTGCCAAAAGCACGTTCCTGCGTAATACTGGGTTGGTTGTTAAGGCAATATCGTCCAAACTGCCTCATGATCAAGATATGCAAGCTCAAAGCAATGTTGTATCTGCGCTCCAGACACAAGTCCATTCCCTAACAGAGACCCTTTGTGAAACAAGGAGAAACATTGCTCAATGTTATCAAGATATGCATGGTTTTGAAACCAGACTATCAGACATTTGCTATGTTGTTCAAGAGCCTAGGGGAAATGAAGGCAAGGGTTATGGTGCTCCATCAGACAATACAGCATGAAAACGTAACAGTCAGGTCAAATGAACTGAGCTTCTGAACTTCTGGTGGTGCATTTATCTGCTAGACTGTTAAGTTTTATGCCAACCTTCCTTTTGTTATATAGTTGTAATTTGTTTTGGTGCGATACAAAATTTATTCTTAACGTGCAGCCACCGCCTGAAGAAAGCAGCAAGCCAATTTTGTATAGTGTAGGGTGTTCCCTATATTTGCACTGGTGGCGATCTTTGATGTCGAGTGGATGTAATATGTGCAATCGCCTTAATAGCCTAGCGTTAGTTTCGGCCTTATTTATTTCCTAGTCTTCTTTTTCCCTGGTTTGCTAGTGGCCGCAACTACCATGGGCCATATACGGGCCGTAGGATCCATGGGTCTCTTACGGGCCATCGATAAATGGGCCTGTAATCGGTGGGCCTCGGGCCATCGGATAAATGGGTCTACATGGGCCATAATCGGGCGTAATTGGTATTGGCCCAGCACGATAACAGGCCGTTGACAGACCGTAGGACAGCAAAGGCTTAATTCTGTCACAGGCATAACGGGTCGTTAATGGGCCAGAATATAGGATGGGCTGGAAACGGCGCAATGGGTTAATAGGCCAGAAACGGGCCGACTCTTGCCATGGGCCGAATTTGGCCCATTAGGGTAACAGGCCAGTAACGGGCCGACTCTTGCCATGGGCCGAATTTGGCCTATTAGTGGAAAAGGCCAGTAATGGGCCGACTCTTGCCATGGGCCGAATTTGGCCCATTAGGGGAACATGCCAGTAACAGGCCAGAAGTAATCGAGGGCCGAAAAGGAGCCCAAGAACGTATGGGCCGTCAATAGGCCGAAAGCTAACATGGGCTGGAAACGGCCCATGTAAATCACGGGCCGTTAACAGGTATAAAGAAAATTACTGTTCATTATGGGCTAGAGTCACCGTGGGCCTTTACATGGGCCGGCCTATTATGGCACACGAAAATCTTATGGGCCTTTACCTGGGCCGGCCCATTATGGCCCGCGAAATCTTGTGGTCCTTTAGCTGGGCCAACCCATTATGGTTTGCAAAATCTCATGGGCCTTTAGCTGGGCCGGCCCATGATGGTCCACAAAATCTTGTGGGCCTTTAGTTGGGCCGGCCCATTTAAACTTGTTGGGCCATGCCACATGTCGACGTATCATAGGCGCCTTCTGTCCAGTGAGTGGATGACATCTGTCCCGACGATGAGCCGACACGTGTTTCCTCTAGCCAATGATGATTTTACACATGGAAAATCCCCATTGGTCAGGGCTATTAACGGGTTATCGGATCCAAAACCTGACCCGATAGCTTAACGGCGTCCCGTTACGGTGGATGCCACGTGTCGGTCACCCTTGATGAAAGCACTTCTGTGACGCGCGATTTATCGTCATGGAAGTGGACACTTCCGTGATGATAATTTTGGTAATGTCATGGAACACTCCTACGACAGCACATCTATGACTATCTTGATTTTGTCATAAATTTGTCATGGATGTACATGCATGACAAAAAAGCAACCTACTGTGACAAACACGTATCATCACGGAAGTGTATTTTTTTGTAGTGATGGGAAGGGGACGCGCGGCTTGGGAGGGACTCCAAGTAGGATTCCTCCTACTTGGACGCCTCCTATGGCTGCTCCTCCCTTCCTCCCACCTATATATATGAGGAGGGGGCGCCTAGCACACAACGGACAATTGCCTAGCCGTGTGCGGCGCCCCCTCCATAGTTTACGCCTCCGGTCATATTCTCGTAGTGCTTAGGCGAAGCCCTGCGCGGATCACATCACCATCACCATCACCACGCTGTCGTGCTGACGTAACTCATCTACTTCCTCGACACTTTGTTGGATAAAGAGTTCGAGGGACGTCATCGAGCTAAACGTGTGCAGAACTCGGAGGTGCCATACGTTCGATGCTTGATCGGTGGAACGAGAAGAAGTTTGACTACATCAACCGTGTTGTCTAACGCGTCCGCTTTCAGTCTACGAGGGTACGTGGACACACTCTCCCCCTCTCGTTGCTATGCATTGATACGTCCATTTTGCATCATGTTTTCCTACTGTTATTTATGATATTTTTATGCATAATAATGCTTTATGGAGTAATTCTAATTCCTTTTCTCTCATAATATGCAAGGTACACACAAAGAGGGAGAATTCCGGCAGCTAGAAATCTGGACCTGGAAAATCTACGTTAGGCTACCTATTCTACATAACTCCAAACAAGCTGAAACTTCACGGATAATTTTTATGGAATATTTGAGGAATATTGGAGCAAATAAGTACTAGAGGGGGCCACCCTGGTGAGCACAAGACACCAGGGCGCGCCTGGGGGTGGGTTGTGCTCACCTAGGCCCACCTCCGGTGCCCATCTTCTGGTATATAGGTCATTTTGACTTAGAAAAAATAAGGAGAGGACTTTCGGAATGGAGCGTCGCTGTCTCGAGGCGGAACTTGGGCATGAGCACTTTTGCCCTCCGGCGGAGCGATTCCACTGGGGGAACTTCCCTCCCGGAGGGGGAAATCATCATCATCATCATCACCAACAACTCTCCCATCTTGGGAGGGTAATCTCCATCAACATCTTCAACAACACCATCTCATCTCAAACCCTAGTTCATCTCTTGTGTTCAATCTTGTTACCAGAACTATAGATTGGTGCTTGTGGGTGACTAGTAGTGTTGATTACATCTCGTAGTTGATTACTATATGGTTTATTTGGTGGAAGATTATATGTTCAGATCCATTATGGTATTTAATACCTCTCTGATCTTGAGCATGATTATCATTTGTGAGTAGTTACTTTTGTTCTTGAGGTCACAGGAGAAATCATGTTGCAAGTAATCATGTGAACTTGATATGTGTTCGATATTTTGATAGTATGTATGAACATCGACTACATGACACTTCACCATATTTGGGCCTAAGGGAATGCATTGTGGAGTAGTTATTATATGATGGATTGCGAGAGTGACAGAAGCTTAAACCCTAGTTTATGCGCTATTCCGTAAGGGACTGATTGGATCCAAAAGTTTGATGCTATGGTTAGAATTTATTCTTAATACTTTTCTCATAGTTGCGGATGCTTGTGAGAGGGTTAATCATAAGTAGGAGGTTTGTTCAAGTAAGAACAACACCTAAGCTCTAGTCCACCCACATATTAAATTATCAAAGTAGCGAACACGAATCGAACCAACATGGTGAAAGTGACTAGAGGAAATTCCCGTGTACCCTCAAGAATGCTTTGCTTATTATAAGAAACCGTTTTGGCATGTCCTGTGCCTCAAAAGGATTGGGCTACCTTGCTGCCCTTTTGCTACTATTATCGTTACTTGCTCATTACAAATTATCTTGCTATCAAACTACTCTGTTACTTACAATTTCAGCAACTTGCAGACATTACCTTGCTGAGAACCACTTGTCATTTCCTTCTGCTCCTCGTTGGGTTCGACACTCTTACTTATCTAAAAGAGCTAAAATTGATCCCCTACACTTGTGGGTCATCAAGGCTATTTTCTGGCACCGTTGCTAAGGAGTGCAGCGCCTTTGGTAAGTGGAGTTTGGTAAGGAAACATTTATATAGTGTGCTGAAATTTATTGTCATTTGTTACTATGTAAAACAATCCTTTGAGGGGTTTGTTTGGGGTATCTTCACCTTGAACGGAACCACAATTAGCAACCCCTCAATCTACTGCACCTACTGAAAATATTGAATATGAAATTCCTTCAGGTATGATAGAACAACTGATAGCTAATCCTTATGCAGGAGATGGAACCGAACGTCCTCATATGCATTTGATATATGTGGAACAAATTTGTGGATTGTTTAAGCTTGCAGGTTTACCCGGAGATGAAGTAAAGAAGAAGGTTTTCCCTTTATCTTTGAAGGGAAAAGCATTGTCATGGTATAGGATATGCGGTGATATTGGATTTTGGAATTGGAATCGACTGAAATTGGAGTTCCACCAAAAAAATTATCCTATGCATCTAGTTCATTGTGGTCGGAATTACATGTATAATTATTGGCCTCGTGAAGGAGAAAGTATCACTCTATCTTGGGGAGGCTTAAGTCAATGTTATATTGATGCCCCAATCATGAGCTCTCAAGAGAAATTATTATCCAGAATTTTTATGCTCAGCTTTCTCATAACGATCGATCCATGCTTGATACTTCTTGTGTTGGTTTTTTTATGAAGAAGACTATTGAATTCCGGTGGGATATTTTGGAAAGAATTAAATTCAACTCTGAAGATTGGGAACTCGGCGAAGGTAAATAGTCAGATATTATGCTTAAGTATGATTGTGTTAAATCTTTTTGAATACCGATGCTTTTCAAAAGTTTAGCACTAAATATGGACTTGACTCTGAGATAGTAATCTCCTTTTGTGAATCATTCGCTACTCATGTTGATCTCCCTAAAGAGAAGTGGTTTAAATATCACCCACCTATTAAAAAAGAAATTAAAGAACCAGTACCAGCTAAAGAACAAACCATACTTTATAATGTTGATCCAGTTGTTCCTACTGCTTATATTGAGAAACCACATTTCCCTGTTAGGATAAAGGAACATGCTAAAGTTTCAACTGTGGTTAACAAAAGTTATATTAGAACACCTAAACCTAATGAACAAATTAAATTAGAACCTAGTGTTGCCATGGTTAAGGATCTCTTGGAAGAAAATGTAGATGGGCATGTTATTTACTTCTGTGAAGAAGCTGCTAGAATTGCCAAACCCGATAAAAAGGATAAAAATAGACCTGTTGTTGGCATGCCCGTTGTCTAGTTAAAATAGGAGATCACTGTTATCATGGTTTATGTGACATAGGTGCTAGCGTGAGTGTTATTCCTTATATCAAGAAATTATGAATGACATAGCACCCGCAGAGATAGAAGACATAGATGTTACTATTAAACTTGCTAATAGAGACACCATATCACCAATTGGGATTGTTAGAGGTGTTGAAGTCTTGTGTGGGAAAATAAAATACCCTACTGATTTCCTTGTTCTTGGTTCCTCACAAGATGGCGTTTGTCCCATTATCTTTTGTAGACCTTTCTTGAACACCGTCAATGCTAAGATAGACTGTGAGAAACAAACTGTTGGTGTTAGTTTTGGTGATGAGTCTCATGAGTTTAATTTTTCCATGTTTAGTAGAAAGTATCATGAAAAATAATTTCCTAGTAAGGATGAAATAATTTGTCTTGCTTCTATTGTTGTGCCACCTACGGATCCACTAGAACAATATTTGCTAGACCATGAAATGATTTACATATGCATGAAAGAAATGAAATAGATAAGATTTTCTTTGAACAATGCCCTCTGCTTAAACACAATTTGCCTATTGAAACTCTAGGTGGTCTTCCTCCACCTAAAGGTGATCCTGTGTTTGAATTAAAACAATTGCCAGACACTTTTAAATATGATTATCTTGATAAAAATAAGATATATCCTGTTATTATTAGTGCTAACCTTTCAGAACATGAAGAAGAAATATTATTGAAAGTTTTAAGGAAGCACCGAGATGCTATTGGATATAATCTTGATGATTTAAAGGGCATTAGTCCCACTCTATGTCAGCAAAAGATTAATATGGAAACTGATGCTAAACCCGTTGTTGATCACCAACGTCGGTTAAATCCGAAAATGAAGGAAATGGTAAGAATGGAAATCTTAAAACTTCTGGAAGCAGGTATAATCTATCCTATAGTTGATAGTAGATGGTTAAGTCATGTTCATTGTGTTCCTAAGAAAGGAGGCATTACTGTTGTTCCTAATGATAAGAATGAACTTATTTCACAAAGAATTGTTACAGGCTATAGAATGGTAATTGATTTTAGAAAATTAAACAAAGCAACTAGAAAAGATCATCACCCTCTGCCTTCTATCGATCAAATGCTAGAAAGATTATCTCAGCACACACATTTTTGCTTCCTTTATGAAGGAAATATGTTATATTAAATAAATAATTGTGGTTGTTTGTTTGATTGTTGTGTGAATGAGTGTGTGAATTCGAGTGGAAATTGAAACTTTTTGAAAGTTGAATGAGAGGGAATGAAATGACTTTCCCAAACTTTCATCTTGCATTTTGATCTCCATGAATTCAAATCCATTTCATCACAAAAACCCTAGAGTGAAGATGATATGACTTCTTCCATTTAATTAAATTAAAAAGGGATTTGAAAAGATTTGAATTCCATTTCAATATATTTCAGATTCAGAAACTTCATGCAACTCAATGATTTTCACGAGAGAAGATAAAATTACTTCTTCAAATTATATGAAATATGAGTTGGAAGTTGAAAAGATTCAAATTGAAAGTCCGTCTGAAGTTATTTTGAAACCCACATTCAAATTGGAGTTATTTGATTTTTATTCAAATTATTTTTCTCCAAAAATATCATATATGGAAAATAGGGTAAAATGATTCCCTGCAATAGAAAAATGGATTTGAGATCATTTTGGTATTTTAAAATATTTTTATTTGGTTTTTAAATGAACCTTTAGACTGTTTGCATTACTTGAAATTTTGTGGATTTTATTTGTTTCTGAAAAATAGTTCATGTTGTAGAATTTATTTTTCTGAAGATTTTGATATATTATATGTGTATATTATATTTGTATTTTGTTTAGTTTCTTTTCTTTTGTGCTCTATAAAAAACAGCGTCCGCCAGGCCAGCCGGCTGAGTAGGCCGAGAAACACCCAACGCGCTCGTCCCAGACTCATAGGCTTCCCCAGCGCATGAGCGCACGAACCTCTCAAAAAAATCCCCATGCGCACGAGCGCCGCACGCACGAGGCCGAGGAGGCGAGCGCCCACGCTCGTCCGATCCCCAGCGCGTTGGTCGCCCGACCCTCTCTCCCTTCCCCACGATCGCTGCCAGCAGGGCCCCACCTCTTCTTTATTCTCGCCCACGAACCAACAATACATAAACCTACACGTACACGTACCCGCCGCCGCCGCCACGTCCGATCTTCTTGGAAACCCTATCTCTAGTCTTCCCCTCGTCCAAGCAAGCCGTCAATTCCCTTTGAAACCATTCGCCAAAACCCATCATACCGTACGTTTGGATCTCGCCGGAATTCACGGAGTCCACCGGTCATTTCCGACGCATGTAAGCATCTTCGAAACTCTTCCTTCCATGGCTTATCATCCCTCGTTGTTGCGATCCTGTTTGACATCTTTTGGACGTCCAGGGAGTACTGGAGTCACCGCCTCGAGCTCGCAATGCCACCGGAGCTCATGAAGTTCACCTCGACGCCACGCTCGACCCCGACGTTCCCTCGCCTCACTATCCACAGAAAATTGGACCCCCTTGCCGTGTTGCACCACCTGGACATCACCACCATCCCGGAAGGTCACCGGAACCCGCCGCCGGCCGCGCCCCTCTTCCCTGCCTACGCACGCTTCTGTGTAAGTTACGTATGTGTTAGCTCCTTTGCTTTTTTGAAGCGTTAAGTTTTCTAGATTTGATTAGATCGGTTCTTTATATACGGTTTATTTTTGGTTAGGTCAAACCGGTTTTCTATTTTAAGAGTACGTGCACGTTTCTGTTAAGTTCCGCCCGAGCGCAGTTTAGTTGCAGATCACCCATCACTTAGCCCAATAGCAGCCTAGCACGTAGCACTTGTCCAATTTGTTTTTTTGTCTATTTTCATTTCTGTTTTAAAAACATAAATAGTTTCAATTTTAGATTGTTAATATCTTTTAGGTTTTAATTCCAAATTGAGTGATTCTTTTTTGCATTAGATTCAAAATTTGTTGAAGTTTCTGTTTGTACCATTGGGTTTAAAATTTGAGTAGTTTAAAATTGAATTTGATGAAATTTATTCAAATCACTATTTTGGCCGTATCTTGAGTTTTATGAAATATTTTTGATTGATTCTTTTTGCTATGGTTTTGTTATTGTTTTGTCTATCCAGTAGCTTATAGTTATTTATTTTTAGTTTATTTTAATTAGGTTTATTGCGAAAACAGTATTGTTTTGCTTATGTAGTTGTTTTAGTCATATAATTAGTGTTTTTAATTATTTTTAGTTAATTCTTTTTGTAGATTTTTACATGTTGTCATATGTTTCTGTTAGACTACAGTAGATAAATTTTTGTCGTTATTTATTAGTGTTTAGCTACTGTTTTAGTATTTGTTTGTTTAGTTCATAGAGATAGTTGATAAAAATAGTTTTATTAGTTTTAAAGTAATTCTTTTTGCCACTTCAATATATGTTGTTATTGATTCTATATTTAGAAGTAAATTAGTTTTCATAGTTATTTTAGTATTGTCTTTTATTGTCTTAGTGCTTTGTTAGTTGTTATAGTTTTTCTAGTGTTAACTAGATAGTTATAGTAGTTTTTATATTAGTTCTTTTTGCTAGCTATCAATTTAGTAAATTATTTTCTGTTGTTGCAATAGAATTATATTTTCTTTGCTGCATAAAAGCTATTAGAGTAATTTAGTGTTGCTACGAGAGTATTGACTGTTATTGTGTGAGTTGGTTTCTCCCTTGTTTTCTTGAAGTTTTCTTTCGAATTCTATTTGGTTTTCTTTGACTTCATTATTGTTTTATTTATTGCTTTTTGATTGTTATTTTGATTGCTAGTATTGTTTGCTAGGATTATTGCTTATGTGAGTACAATGTTTGACTATATAGATTTTCTCGATGTGACAAATAGTTTATCAAAGATTCCGAGAGCGTTATTATCTTCATCAAGTAATACCAGGCAAGTTCACTTTGACCATGTTTTTCATACCTATGTTTTATTTGCATGTAGTAGCACCCTTTCAACAATACCTCCAGTAGTGTTATTGAACCTTGTAGTGGAGTAGATTGCATGAGGTAGAAACCCATCTCCCTGTTATCAAGCCCGGGACGTTATGTAGTTTAAATGCTACGCTATAGTAGACGGGGTTGGTATGAATGCTCGGGAGCGGTGTGAGAATGGAGGACTCTATGTCAATGAAGACAAATTCATAATGGCATCGGCAAGGACTGCATCTTCAGGACTTCAAGACTTCAAGATTTTGAGACTCGAGACAAGAATTCAATACACACTACTGGGTGAAGGACGGTTGACGGGCACGCTAGAGCAACCAGTGGATGGCCAGGATGCATGGAGAAGCGCCATGACATCTTGCGGAAAGCTTCGCCCAGACTCAAAGAGACGAAAGAATACTTCATGCCTGGAAGCTTACCTGTGCAACCGCAAGTCACTGTGGGCTCTGGCTTGGTTGACCTTAGTTGTGACTCTGGCTGGGACGGTGCTAGAAGATGTAGAACTACGGTAGGATTGGATGAGCACCGGACAGTGTTCAGGGGAACTCTTCGGAAGACCATGTTTCGGTCGTCTTGTTCTCAAACACCCTGAAGTGCGAGAACGTAAAAAGAGGGATCGAATCTTGCGGGTAAAGTGTACAAACCTCTGCAGAGGGTTTAAACCTAATTGATTAGCCGTGTCCCCGGTTACGGACAATTTGAGCATCTGGACTTGGATCTATCTCGGAACTCTCAACACGGACTTATAATTTAATTGTGGGCAACTTATGATGATTTGGGTGATGAGATATCGGTTGGCGGAACCATTTCATGATAGGAAATTCTGTAGTACAGACTCCTGATATTCCTTTGATGTAGGGAAAAATAAAACCAGCTTTTATGCAAAAACTCAGACCCAGAGCCACAAAGTCATATTGCATGTAGTATAGTTTATCATCTGTTTTTCTTACAGTGATCTTGCCGGTACATTCAATGTACTGACCTACCCGACTGCAATGTATCATGGTGCGGGATTTTATACGACGAGTGAGTTTCGTTGATTGGGTTACGGTCTACACTCAACCTGCCGATGGTGTTGATGGGACTCCACACCCGATTATTTGTTTCCACAGAGAATTATGAGGTATATATCAGTTTTGCGTTATTTATACATGTGATTGCACTTTGATATATACATTGATGTACTGTGTGTGCTAGCATACTGATCCACGGATGGCACAGATACACAGAGACTTGACCGTCTGAGGTCGGGTCGCTACACCAGGTTAAAACAAAAATATCCCATTTTGAATCGGCACGCAAAAAGCAAATTTGCCACAATATTCAATTGAACAAATAGACAAGAATATCACATTTTGAATCAGCACGCAAAAAGCAAATTCGCCACAATATTCTATTGAACAAACAGTGTCCACATGAAGAACATTCATCATATTTCACAACAGTTACAATTGAACATATGGTAGCTAAATTCCAATGATTTGTCCACACATATATGCATTACATAATTAATCATAGTGTACGAAATATGAAGACCTCGTCAGATGGAAAACAATGGATCCATGTGTTATATGTTTAGCGGCTAACTCTTACTCAATGTTTCAGGAGAACGCATGCTGAAAATTTCATTATCACCAGTGGGATTGATGTAGTGATCCAGGAAGAAGTCACTGATAAATCTCTGAACCATCAGCAATTCACCAGCCGGGAGCGGTTCAAGGGTCCTCGGTTTTAAGATGAGCTGCAGTATTTTTAAGATCAGAATGTGCCATATGAGTGGAGTAGAAGATATTAATTAAGATAGACTTACTGGTACTAATTCGTGAGGATCATCACAACTATCAGTAGATTTACAGATGGAGATCATGTGTCTACAAACATAGTATCCACAAAGGTTGGTCCCTGCTTCTTGCTGAGGACACTGAAATTTTTTGTACAAAATTAGTCATGTATTTGTCCTGTTAGGAACAACCTAACCGGTGTTAGATGTATTATTTTTTTCCTTGGACTAAATAGAAAGAGGTTTATTTAGAAGTTTTAACATTTGACTAGCGTAAGGGATGGTACTTGCAGACTGTTGGATAAATTTTCCGAAAATAATGGATTTCGGTGTGTTACCGGAGAAACGATCTCGTGCTGCAGAGGTAGTGTCCTCTTGAACAGGTTCCCTGTTTTAGTTTCCCACAATGCGATCACATTGCAAATGATGATGAATTTTGACAACATCAATTATTGAACCAGATATGAATGCAAATTAATTTTAACATCATATAATTCAATACCTATCCAAGAATTGCTGAAGAAGCGTCAGATCCTGAGCGTTTGTTGACTCTCTGAGAGAATTGATGTAGTAAACTGTGTTCTTGTTTGGAACAATGAATACCAATATCCAGTGATTGCTACATATTAAGAAAGCCATGAACTTACGAATGATGTCAAAATCTGAAACACAATCAGTGTATGCGTGGTTGTTTACTTTACTTACCGTTCATGATATGGCCAGAGAAATGATTCTGCATGGGACGTGTTTTTGAGGATACGGACGACCGTGTTAACGGCCCAGTCCCGTCGGCCCTTTTCATGTAATGTTGTGCCATTTGCTAATGCAGGATCTATGAAATAAACACTCTCACTTTGTCTTCTTTGCGCGTTCGATCCCCTGAGAGGAATAAAATGCAGTTAGCTGTTTATCATTTACAACCTTGTATGGAGAAGTTCGTCAGAGTTTGTTAAGTACTTACAAAATCATGCATCTAACAAGAGTGGCATCGAGCACGTTGAAGTTGAATAAGATTTGTAAGTCCTCGAAACTCACAATGATGGAACCAGCATCGTGTCAGAAATGATCTCTGTTGTAGTGGACTAGCAAATGGTGATGACCTTCTGACATTTGTTCCATGCAATATTCATGTAACTCACGACAACTGGAGCTGCACTCATCAAAGTATTCGCCAACAAGAAATTGCTGGCCATGGACGTAATTGTGTGCTTCAAGTACGCCTGCTTTATTTTTAGCAAGCAACAAACGTACTTCTTCATCACCCATGGCGTAAGAAATAATATTACTCCTCGATTCGAACAAGCTGATGTTAATTTGATTCTGGGCAATGAGTGCTTTAAGTAAGAGGCAATCGTTCTGTTTCCTCTTCACTCTCCCGCTGCACTTCCTCATGGTCATGGGTGTAGCCTTTTTGGCCACTTCCTTCTTGGTACTTGAAGCATTTCTGGCAGAACGTCTGGTTGCCTGCATGGTAGACTACCGAGCAGACGGTGAAGCTTGGATGGACTGCTTAGCAGACGGTTTATCTATACCGGACCGCTGAGCTAGCGGTGCTGCTGTGACAGACTGATGGGCTGTAGGAGCAGAGGCATCGGACTGCTGACCATGCGTTGAAGCTATGTCGGGTTTCTGCGAAGGTGGTGCCAACTTGTGTGTGTGCTGAGGAGGCCATGCCAACGCGTTGGTTTGCTGAGCAGGAAGTGCTGACACATTGGTATGATGATCACGCGCCTATGAACTAACGGACTGATGAGCAGCCGGTTCTGGACCTACAGACTGCTTAGCAGGCGGTTCCGAAGCATCAGACTGCTTAGCAGTCTGTTCCACCAGGTTGGTCTGCTGAGCATGTGCTGCAGCTGGGTCTCCCCCGCTGCTTCAGCGGCCGGCATCTGAACCGGTGGTGCATCATCAGCAGTTGTAGGCCTTGCCACTGGCTGCTTTGGGGCAGAGGATGACATGGCTTGTACGCCACAAAGTCGGTCCGGCTGATCACAGGTTGATGCATCAGCCCGCGAGAGCTGCTCTGGCAAGGAGAGCATCACCGATTGAGGGGCGACAGTGGTTGCTCTTGGCAGGGCTTCAGGAATCTCATCGATGAACTCTATTTCCTTTCGTGGCCACTGGATGTGATGTAACAATGTTTCTACCAAGGTCCTTTGCTCATCGAAATCTCCTAGGACATTCTTCAGGGAAAATTCATTGAATCCAGGCTTTACTTCAGTCACGTAGCACTTCACACAGCCCGGCTTCAACGGCACATTGTCCAAGAGGAGGCCATCTTCCAAGAAGGGTGGGCAAACCCAGGCTGTTGCACATTTTAATGTACCTTCATAATGTGTAAGCACTCCCTTCAGTCTGTCTTTCATTCCAGATAGATCAGATATAGCATCATCACGAGCAACTGCAGTCTCAATGTCACTGGGGTCAGCTGATGCACAACTACTCTTGTGCAGTGTTGTCGTTGCGCAATAAGCAACATCATCCATGCCCGCCTCCCCTCCCATCTGCTGGCTATCTGTCAGTGTTAGAGTCTTCTGCATCATCATTGACTCCTCAACATCCTTTCGAACAGCCGGATAAATCTCCTTCTTCAACTTTTCAAACAATGCATTCTGCTTCATTTCACTCCTCGCTTTTTTCATGCTAAGCCTCTCTTCTTTGCTGAGTGTGAAAGCCCTCTTGTGCGGGACATTAACACCTATACCCCTTGCATGGCCAGGGGGCTGTTTTGTGTCCAGAGCAATGGACAGAATGTCACATGGCCCTGAGTTTATGTAGAACCTTCCAGGGATCTTGGAAGCCTCTACCATACTTCATACAGTTTGGCGTCACGTGCATTTTCAAAGTAATAAGTTCTATCATATTGCCTCTTTGCATGTGCCCACAAGTAGTCTCTAGTGCATTCGCCCTTGATTTCACTAAAGGCCGGATTCCCACCAAACGCTACTGCTTCTTTGTCCTCCTGTTCCCATATCAGTTTCATGCCGTAGTATCCTGCCACACCCATACGGTGGGGGTGCATGTTCTTCTTCTGAAGTTCCGGTTGCTTGAAAATCTTCACAGCAAACTCTGGAGTTGCCTGACCCTTTTGAATTCTGCCCAGTCTACCTTTGTAATTTGGGGGTATGCGGGGATTGGGTCCTTGCCTTCACTCAAGTACTTCTTGTACAACATGTGCTTCCAGTTTCTCCAAGCATCCCTAGCCTTCTTCGGTGCAGCGTGTTCCACCTGCATTCTCCACTGCTTTGGAACGTTGAAGTGATCCATGATCTCCCGAACTATCCTTCGCCGTGTTTCTGTGTTAGCCTTCTGAAACCCTGGCAGATTAATGTTGAGCCTTGCTCTGCCAACAAATCCACACACACTCCAGAACCTCATGCATGCTTTATCTGGTTAGTTGGAGCCCATGACTTTATCAATCTCGGTTACTTCATATACACCTTTAGGCTGGTGTGTGGGCTTCCTTGGAGCGTTCCTCTGTGTCCTGACCGGAAGGGTAATTGCTGTAGCTCTACCCCGTTCAAGACTACTTGATCCCTCACAATCTGCTGAAGACCTAGGGTTGTCCGAATCAGATGAAGATACATGGCCTGAATGAGTGTTGTCGCTGCAACTCGGCATCTACAGAGAACACATGTGAAACTCAGGAAAGGAGGATAAGCATAAAACTAACAACTTGGGATCAAGCTTTCTAAACATATCATGAGTATAGTGGAGAGTGTCATATACTAGTATCATAAATATACAATACATATGATACTACCTACCTTTAATTAATTATAGCGCATAGTATAATGCATAGAGTATAGTATCATACATAGATCATATTTATTGCCATGCATGACACAAATTAGCATCGCATTTAACATGATACGGTATCTACCTACTATATGTTACTCTAACCCTATTTATATATATATTTAATTCTTTGCCACATCAGCATACTTGCTATTTCCGAGTGCATGACATCGTCGGCTATGATACCACCACTATGGCCAGCCTTATATAGTGGGGAGTATCATATATACTATATATATATACTATCATGCATATGATACTAGTGTATGATACTACGTACATAGTGCATATATAGTATCATAGAGTAGTACTAGCTCCCTCTGTAAACTAATATAAGAGCGTTTAGATTACTAAATAGTGACCTAAACGCTCTTATATTAGTTTACGGAGGGAGTATATATCATAGATGACCGTATTTATGAATTGAGCCCTATAAGGCTGGTTGTAATGGGGAGTATTATATATATATACTAGTAGTATCATGCATGCATATATATGATAGTGTAGCTAGGATACTACTTCCGTAATGCATAATATCATAAGTTAACATCTTAGGTTGCCTTACTAATTGTTATGCATCACACAAAGTAGTAGTACAACATTTAATATGACACGGTATCAATGATATGATACCACATCCTCTCTTGTGTGCCACATCATCCAGAAAGTCTAGTTGGCATGCATGATACCGCTAATGATAATATATACCATTACAACCAGCCTAAACCAGAAAGGAGGGGGAGTATGAGACTAGCCACAATGGAGAGTAGCACACTAGTAACATACATGTATCCTTAGACTATATATGTTACTACCTTCATAGTGGGTAGTAACATAAGTGTAGTGTCATGCAAAGCTTCATTTCTTAGGTTACAGACTCATATTGCATTGGGACATGCATGTGATGCTACAGTAACTAGCTAAGTTACTGAAACTATCTCTCTCCTCATTAACTTATTGCCATATAAGCAAGTTTGTTGAGTTGGAGTCGGTGTTACTGCCAAAGTTACTCCCACTGTGGCTAGTCTGATACTAGCTAGTCGTCTATGATATACTAGCTACCTCACTAAGAGCATGGTTAATAATACAACCAAGGGTCGGCTATAAGAATTTGCCATGTCATATACAGCCAACCTCTTGGCAGGCATGTACAATAATAAGTTTTATATATGTACTAGTTTATCAATAGTTGGCCCACCTTACATCCTCACAAAGTGTCTTGGGTCTCGTGTTGCAGCTGGCTCTACTAACCAAGAGCCCGCTTCTCTTCTCTTTCCTCCAACTAATAAGCACATGTATATTATTCGATTCCTTATAGCCAGACTACCCACAGTGGGAGTAACATAGATAGTAACATCACACATATCTAGATAAAATAGATGATGTGGCAAGCAATAAATGAAGAAATGGAGGAAAGTGGATATGTGTGATGTTACTACCTATGTTACTCCCACTGTGGGTATAGTCTTAATTAGACTATTCACAATGGGAGTAACATATATAGGTGGTAACATCACACTTATCTAGGCAAAATAGATGACGTGGCATGTAATTAATGAAGAAAGAGAGGCATGTGGTAACATAGCTAGTTACTGTAACATCACACAAATCAAGAAAAGATGAGTCTACAACCTAATAAATGAAGTGATGCATGACACAACACATATGTTACTACCCAATGTGGAGGTAGTAACATAGACTAGTAACATATGCATGTTACTACTCTAAGTTACTCCCCACTGTGACTAGTCTTATTATAGTATGAGACTACCCACAATGGGAGTAACATAGGTATATAGTAACATCACACATATCTAGATAAATTAATTAAGTAGATGATGTGGCAAGCAATAAATGAAGAAAGAGAGGAAAGTAGTAACATAGCTAGTTACTAGTAGTATGAGTAACATCACATGTACATATCAAGGCAAGATGTGTCTATAGCCTAATAAATGAAGTGTTGCATGTTACCACACATATATGTTACTCCCCACTATAGAGGTAGTAACATAGAGTAGTAATACGTGGGCATGTTACTAGTCTATGTTACTACCCATTGTGGCTAGTCTGAGTAACATCACACATCTCAAGGCAAGATGAGTCTATAGCCTAATAAATAAAGTGTTGCATGTTACTACACATATGTTACTCCCCACTATAGAGGTAGTAACATAGACTAGTAACGTTCTATGTTACAACCCATTATTGCTAGTCTTATGTCACTCTATTATGTACTTACTTGCTCTAATGCATAGTATCATAGAGTAGCTAGCTAGTATCATATGTAGTACTTTATTCATATTGTCATGCATGACACATAGTAGCATAACATTTTTTATGATACGGTTTCATGATATGATACTTAACCCTCTCTTTCTTCATTTAATTAATTCTATGACGGCTCATCAAAATTGCCTAGTTGGCATGCATGATATATACTAGCTACGATACTGTCGGCGTTCTGGGAATGGGGGTCCCCAGACTTGCCTGCCCGCGGCCCGCAGCGTGGCTCCACCAGCGGCCCCGTATGGCCCATCTTCACCAGCAAACATTCAAGACCCTCGCGAGGGGCCAAGCCTCGGGAGGTGGACGATGCAAGACCTCCTCAGGGGCGGCCTCATCAGGCTGGCTCACAAGGGGCGGAGAGATCAAGGTGAGGGGCACCTCGCGAGGTTCCTGTGATGCAAGCCATGACGACTGGAACCAGGCGGGCGCCTGCGCGCACAGTGTCCTCATTTCCTATTTGGAGCTAAAGGGGCAAGCATAGGCGAGGAGTCCCGAGGCATCAAGCAAAGGTTTCCATATCGGTGCAACAAGACCAAGACCAGTAGGACGGCAAGGCGGAGGTCATCGTGGAGCCCAAGACGACGTCACCACCAGAGCCTTTGGCAGGCGAAGACCACTTTTGTCAGGATAGCTTGTACTAGTTGTCTCCCTTTGAATTTTGCCGTTGTGGGATCCCTTCCCACTCAATATTTGGGAAGAGGACTGGGGCCTCTATAAATAGGGCTAGCCACCACCATAGCCAGGGGGAGAAGGAGACGAACTCATCTGACCAGAGATCGAATCTGATTCAGACCCAGATGATCCTAAACCACACAAGTTCACCAAGCACAAGAACATCTCTCCTCAGGAGGCTGTTCTTCCCTTGTAATTGTTCATCCTCAACGCAAGAGGCAATCCACCACACCACGTTGGAGTAGGCTATTACAACACAACGGTGGCCCGAACTAGTATAAATCTTGTGTCTCGTGTTCTTTGGGTTCGTCGAGCTAGGCCGTGAGATCGCAGAGTGCGTGAGCTAGAGAGGGGGAGAGATATTTGTGTGCACCCCGGTGTTCGAACCTCAAGGGTTTTCCCGGAACCCGCAATCCAACATTTGGCGCGCCAGGTAGGGGTGCGCCGAAACTTTCCTCTTCATCGATCTGCGCTTCACCGCTTCGCAAAGTTCATGGACGATGCTCGCCGGGCTCGCGCTAAGCACCACGCCACTCTCGCCACCCTTGTCGCTGAGCGCCCCTATCGGCGGAGCTCCCCGCTGTTCTCCGTCACCCGCCGCCACCGGCCCGGTGGCAAGTGAGCAGCAAGCCTCTTCACTGCACCCCTCTGTGCGGCGAGATGGTCGCAATGCCACCCCGTCGCTGACTCCGGTCGTCTCATCATCTCACGCTCGCCGCGCCCCCACGGACGTGCAGGCTGCACTGCTCATGGCACGCGAGCTCCTGCGCTACCGCTCGGTCGACGACCTCTACGAGGACTGGTTGGACCGCATCGCCGAGCTTGTCAGCTTCGTGGGGGGGCTCTCCAGTGCCATCCCTCTCGCTGCCTCGCCCGCCTCCGGCTGCGGGCGATGTGGCTCACGGAGCGCCTCCACCCCCTCAGCACCAAGATGGCACCCTTGCACCGAGGCGCGTGGCTCAGGGAGCTTCCCAGCCTCCCCCGCGTCAAGACGGCGTCCTCGCTCCAAGATGTGCGGCCCAGCGGCGTGATCCTCCATGTCGTGTGCCCGCGCACGAAGAAAGAAGTTGCCAGGAGGTTCCTCATCCGCAAGAAGATGCTCCACCACTTCCAGCACCACCACGCCAGGATCGCTTGCTGCGGCAGGGCCATGTGCCACTTGCCGTGGCGGCGCAGGGACGCCAAGGTCAAGCTCCACCTCCATGACGGGCCCCAGTGGCCACGGCGGGCTGTCGTGCCTTCACCCCTGAGCTGCGTAGCGTCGTCTGGCCGGGCAAGTTCAAGCCGGATCTGCCTCCTCACTACGACGGCACCCTCGACCCTGCGGAGTTTCTGCAGCTCTACGAGCTGAGCATCGAGGCGGCCAACGGCGACAAGAAGGTCATGGCGAACTAGTTTCCCAGGGCTCTCAAGGACGGCGCCCGCTCATGGCTCCTGAGCCTGCCCCCAGGCTCGATTTCCTCCTGGGATGAGATGCGCAGCCGCTTCATCGCCAACTTCCAGGGCACTCACGACCGCCCCTAGTCGCAGGTGACCTGTGCCGCATCAAGCAACAACCAGGAGAGACCCTGCAGAAATACATCCAGCACTTCAACAGTGCACGTATCAAGATCCCCAAGGTGACGGACGAGGCCATCATCTCGGCGTTTTCTGATGGCGTCTGCAACGTCAAGATGAAGGAGGAGCTCGCCATTCATGAGGAGCTGTGCACGACCTTGGAGCTATTCAACATAGCAACCAAGTGTGCCAGGGATGAGGAGGGGCGTCTCTCCCTCCTCGAGCTTCGAGCTGCGGATCCAGAGGACAAGAAGGCCAAAGTTAAGAACGTGAAGCGCAAAGGGGTGGCCATACTCGTAGCAGAACTGGACACCAAGCACGGCTGGGATCTTCCGGAATCGTCCAAGGGCAGCTATGGGAGTCCTGGATTAGGGGGTCTCCGGACAGCCGGACTATATCCATTGGCCGGACTGTTAGAGTATGAAGATACAAGATTGAAGACTTCGTCTCGTGTCCGGATGAGACTCTACTTGGCGTGGAAGACAAGCTAGGCAATACGGATATGTGTATCTCCTCCTTTGTAACCGACCTTGTGTAACCCTAACCCTCTCCGGTGTCTATATAAACCGGTGGGTTTTAGTTTGTAGGACAACATACAATCATACCATAGGCTAGCTTCTAGGGTTTAGCCTCTCTGATCTCGTGGTAGATCTACTCTTGTACTACCCATATCATCAATATTAATCAAGCCAGACGTAGGGTTTTACCTCCATCAAGAGGGCCCGAACCTGGGTAAAACATCGTGTCCCTTGCCTCTTGTTACCATCCGCCTTAGACGCACAGTTCGGGACCCCCTACCCGAGATCCGCTGGTTTTGACACCGACATTGGTGCTTTCATTGAGAGTTCCTCTGTGTTGTTGCCGTTAGGCTTGATGGCTCCTACTATCATCGATAGCGATGCAGTCCAGGGTGAGACTTTTCTCCCCGGACAGATCTTTGTGTTCGGCGGCTTTGCACTGTGGGCCAATTCGCTTGGCCATCTGGAGCAGATGGAAAGTTATGCCCCTGGCCACCAGGTTAGGTTTGGAAGCTTAAACTACATGGCCGATATCCACGGAGACTTGATCTTCGACGGATTCGAGCCTCTGCCTTGTGCGTCACGCGATCACGATGAGTACGATTTAGCTCTACCATGAGACAGTGTTAAGGAGATCGCACCGACGGCCGCTCCGACCCTCAATTCAGAGCCAGTTGCGCCTTCCGCGGACGGGTGGATGGACGCCGCCACGGAGGCCTTACCCTCAGCGGCGATCGAGCCGAACATAGACCTTACCTTGCACGAGAGCCGTGTTGTTAAACTGCTGGATCCTTCTCCGGCCACGGACTTCGAACCGCTTGCGCCCGTTCCTATCGAATCTGGCTGGGCGCCGATCATGGAGTTTACCTCCGCGGATATCTTTTAGCACTCGCCCTTCGGCGATATACTAAACTCATTAAGGTCTCTCTCCTTGTCAGGAGGATCCTGGCCGAACTATGTCCGGCAGGACTGGGATGCGGACAACGAAGAAATTCGCGGCCCACCCACCACCCACTTAGTTGCCACTATCGATGACTTAACCGACATGCTCGACTTCGACTCCGAAGATATCGACGGTATGGACGATGATGCGGGAGATGAAGAGGAACCACTGCCCACAGGGCACTGGATAGCCACCTCATCATACGATATATACATGGTGGATACACCCAAAGAAGGCAATGGCGACGAGACAGCGGAGGATGACCCCTCCAAGAAGCAACCCAAGCGCCGACGTCAGCGGCGCCGCTCTAAGTCCCGCCAAAGCAAAAGTGGTGATACCGGCATAGGAGGTAATAACACTCCGGATAGTGCCGAAGACAACAACAACCCCCTTCGGCAAGATTTAGAGCAGGAGGATGGAGGAGCCAGCCCTCCTAAGAGAGCGGCAGATGGAGAGGCAGAGGATGATAATTACATGCCCCCTCCAAAGACGAGGCAAGCCTCGGCGATGACGAATTCACTGTGCCAGAGGATCCCATCGAACAAGAGCGCTTCAAGTGCCGGCTTATGGCCACGAAAAATAGCCTTAAGAAAAAGCAGCAGCAGCTTCAAACTGATCAAGATCTGCTAGCTAACAGATAGACTGAAGTCCTCGCGGCCGAGGAATATAAACTCGAGCGCCCCTCCAAGAGTTACCCAAAATGCAGGTTGCTACCTCGACTGGAGGAAGAAGCGTATGACGTGGCTGATCGGCCACCTCGTGGCCGTGATAGAGAGGCATTCTAGCCAAAAGCTCAGCCCGCACCCCGACGCCATTCAAATAAAAAAGCATGGGGAAACACGCCAGACCTGCAAGACATATTGGAGGACAAAGCAAAACATGCAACATCGATCTACGGATCACAAGGGCGCGCCACTATGCGAGACGATAAACATCACGACGGATACAGAAGTAAATCCGGCCGGGCCGAACACAGCGGGCAAGACCCATTCGAGCTGCGTCGCGATATAGCCCAATACAGAGGCACCGCACACCGCTTATGCTTCACAGACGAAGTAATGGATCATCAAATCCCAGAAGGTTTCAAACATGTAAATATTGAATCATACGATGACACAACAGATCCTGCAGTATGGATCGAGGATTTCCTCCTCCACATCCACATGGCCCACGGTGATGACTTACACGCCATCAAATACCTCCCACTAAAGCTCAAAGGACCAGCGCAGCATTGGCTTAACAGCTTGCCAGCAGAGTCCATTAGCTGTTGGGAAGATCTGGAAGCCGCATTCCTCGACAACTTTCAGGGCACTTATGTGCAACCACCAGATGCCGATGACTTGAGCCACATAATTCAGCAGCCAGAAGAATTGACCAGGCAATTTTGGACTCGGTTCCTAACAAAGAAAAATCAAATCGTCGACTGTCCGGATGCGGAGGCACTAGCAGCTTTCAAACACAACATCCGCGACGAGTGGCTAGCCCGACACCTTGGTCAGGAAAAGCCGAAATCTATGGCAGCCCTCACGACACTCATGACCCACTTTTGTGCGGGAGAAGACAACTGGCTGGCTCACAGGAACAACATGTCAAAGAACCATGGTACTTCGGATACCAAGGACGGCAACAACAGGTCACGTTGCAACAAACATAAGCGCCGCATTAATAGCGATAATACTGAAGATACAACAGTCAATGCCGGATTCAAAGGCTCTAAACCCGGTCAGCGGAAAAAGCCATTCAAAAGAAGCACTCCGGGCCCGTCCAGTTTGGACCGTATACTCGATCACTCGTGTCAAATACACGGCACCCCCGACAAGCCAGCCAACCACACCAACAGGGATTGTTGGGTGTTCAAGCAGGCCGACAAGTTAATTGCCGAAGACAAAGATAATGGGCCACATAGCGATGATGAGGAAGAGCCCCGGCAGCCGAACACCGGAGGACAAAAGAGGTTCCCCCCACAAGTGCGGATGGTGAACATGATATACGCAACCCACACCCCCAAGAGGGAGCGGAAGCATGTGCTTAGGGACGTATATGCGTTGGAGCCAGTCGCCCCAAAGTTCAACCCATGGTCCTCCTATCCGATCACTTTCAATCACAGGGACTACCCCACTAGTATGCGTCATGCCGGATTCACCGCACTGGTTCTAGACCCAATCATTGACGGATTTCACCTCACTCGAGTCCTTATGAATGGCGGAAGCAGCCTGAACCTGCTTTATCAGGACACAGTGTGCAAAATGGGTATAGACCCCTCAAGGATCAAACCCACAAAAACGACCTTTAAAGGCGTTATTCCAGGCGTAGAGGCCCATTGCACAGGCTCAATTACACTGGAAGTGGTCTTCGGATCCCCGGATAACTTCCGAAGCGAAGAGTTAATCTTCGATATAGTCCCATTCCATAGTGGTTATCATGCACTGCTCGGGCGAACCGCATTTGCGAGATTCAATGCGGTACCGCATTATGCATACCTCAAGCTCAAGATGCCAGGACCTCGTGGGGTTATTACAGTCAATGGAAACACAGAGCGCTCTCTCCGAACGGAGGAGCACACTGCGGCCCTCGCAGCAGAAGCGCAAAGCAGCCTCTCAAGGCAATCCACCAGTTCGGCATTTCAAGACCCAGACACCTTCAAGCGTGCTCGGAGTAATCGGCAACTAGACCGCCTGTCACGATCTGAGCTCGCGTAGCAATGCGGCCCCCACTCCAGTTCCAGCCAAACGGTGAAACTCGTGCCACGCGTACATAATTACACATTAAAAATACCATGGGCACAGGTAGGGAGGGGGGCACAACTGCAGCACGTCCCAAGACACGGCTTAAACCGCACTAGGGGCTTCCCGGTTTGTTATTTTTCTCTTTTTCAGGACCTTAATCTCTAGAAACCCTGTCCGGCAGCATGATTGCTGAACACATGATGCAGCAACCAAGGAGGCAGAAAGCTACGTCACACCATGGAATTCCCAGGTGGATTACGATAACGAGCAAAATATTTGCTTTAATACTATTCCTTAGCTTTCCCTTGGAAGGGACATAGTCCTACCTTTTTCTTATCGCACTATCTGTATCATTCTGCTTTAACACACCTTTTTGAATAAACAATGCATAACATTATGACTATTATTGCATTCTTGTTATATATATATATATGTGTGTGTGTTCATTAATGACGGCTTGCAACCGTACACTTCGGTACGGCCAATACACCAGGGGCTTACGTACCCCACAATATGGTGTGAAAAGTCCGAACACTTTCACAAGTGCGGCACCCCGAACTTATAGCATTATATGCATCAGCTCCGAATCATGTCTTTGGTCAAATGTTGGGTTTGCCCGGCTCCTATGTTTTGGTACCTTACGTTCCGCTCTATCGGCTAAGGTAGCGCTAGGAGAACTACTGCGATTGTGCCCCGGTTTTGCTGGGCTAAGCACCTTAGTAGAGAAAGCTAAAACTAACTATCATGATAAGGCGAGAGACTGGTCGCTGTTCGGCGAGGTTTCGAGTCCCTAAAGACTTATGCCGCTTAGAGTGAGGGGCCGGCCCTGTCCGACTTAAAGGCGTGTATCGCGCCCCGAATTCGGCCTTCCGAATACCAGGGGCTTCGCCGAAATTTAAAATTATAGAATTCTATGGCTAAGTGAGAGTGATAAAGCATTATTAGTCTGGTTGCCTTGTTCGTTGTGCTGAGCACCTCCCTCGAAGGACCCAAAAATGGGAACAAGAGTGCTCAGGTTTATCCCGAACACCCCAGCACTCGCGGCATGGGGGCAGAAGCCAAGGACTAGCCATCTCTCAGATTGGATAAACAGCCAAACAGAACGTAATATTTTAAATTCAAACAAGCGTTGCATAGCGCATATGAACAAGTTTTCATAAATACAGGATCACACGAGCAAGTTTCACTCAAATATTACATCTTTCATGCACTCGTCCGCTACGAGACGGGCACCCTTCAGAACACCCTCGTAGTACATCTTGGGGTGGCGATGCTCCTTGCCCTCCGGCGGCCCTTCCTTGATCAGCTTCATGGCGTCTAGCTTGACCCATTGCAACTTCACACGGGTGAAAGCCCGACGTGCACCTTCAATGCAGACGGATCGCTTGACGACCTCCAGCCATGGGTAGGCATCCACAAGCCACCTCGCCAGGCCGAAATAGCTGTTCGGAAGGGCGTCGCCAGGCCACAACCGGACCATAAAGCCCTTCATGGCCTGTTCGGCCGCCTTGTGTAGCTCGACCAGCTGCTTTAGCTGGTCGCTCATTGGCACCGGGTGTTCGGTCCCAGTATACTAAGACCAGAACAACTTCTCTGTTGAGCTTCCCTCCTCAGCCTGGTAAAATTGTGCGGCATTGGACACGCTGCGTGGCAAATCTGCGAATGCTCCTGGAGAGCTCCGGATTCGGGTAAGTAACCGGTAATTTACTTTCACATGATTGCTTTGCATATAGAATGCCTTACCCGCCGCTATCTTCTTCATTGCATCAATCTCCTAGAGGGCCCTTTGGGCTTCGGCCTTGGCATTCTTCGCGCTCTCAAGGGCCGCGGCAAGCTCAGACTCCCGCATCTTCGAATCAAGCTCCAACGCCTCGTGCTTCGTCACGAGAGCTTGGAGCTCTTCTTGCACTTCGCCCACCCGCGCCTCCTGCTTTTCTCGCTTGGTGCGCTCCTTGGCCGCTTTGTTTTCGGCCTCGGACAGCGCTTGCTTTAGGGTCGCCACTTCGGCCGTGGCCCCTGGCAAATTCATGATGATCCTGTCATTTTGCAATCACATTCTTTTTATACATATCCATAGACTAGGTACTACTTACCTTTGTTCTCCTCGAGCTGCCTCTTGGCAAGGCCGAGCTCGTCCTGGGACCCTTTAAGGTCCTGCTTCAGTACGGCGACCTTCGCAGTTAGTGCAGCTGACGCCAGCAGCGAAGCCTGCATATGCATATTGACATACTTATATTAGACTCCTGCGATATTGTTTGATCCTCTGTTCGGCTTTTCTTTGTGAACACCGAACAGAGCATCAGGGGCTACTGTCTATGCGGTAATATTTTTCCTATATTTTAAACACTTACCTCAAAGCCTGTTAGAAGGCTGGCACAGGCTTCAGTCAACCCGCTCTTGGCGGACTGAACCTTCTAGATCACCGCACTCATAATAGTGCAGTGCTCCTCATCGATGGAAGCGCTGCGAAGCGCTTCCAACAGATTGTCCGGCGCCTCTGGATGGACAGAGGTCCCCAGTACAGGCGTCTTGTCCCTCTTGGAAGGAGGCCGCCTGCCCAAGTCCGGAACCACTGGAGGTTCCGGTGCAGTGTTCGGCTGAGGGCCGAACTCGGAGCCCTCAGGGGCCTGGTCCCCTCTGCTCCCGGAGTTCGGAAGGACGCCTTGAGGCGCCTCCGGGACTGTCTCCCCTTGACCCGGTGCCTCTTGAGACAATACCTCTATGTCGTCCGCAGGGTGAGGGGAGGTGGCGATCGGAACTGGATCGCTATCCATATCTGACGAGCCCAGGGAGCCGTCCGACGATACATCGATACAGGCTCATGGCGGCCTGCATAATCATATTCGATGTTAGGTGAAGCAGTGCAACAAAGGAATGCTATGAGTTACTCTGGTATCCGAATACTTACGACTTCCCCAGGGGCTTGGCCCTGGGCATCCACTCATCTTCGCCGTCGGTGGCGGTGGTAGAACTGTCCGGAAGGAGAGTCCTTTCCTTCTTGGACCCTTCGGCCTCCCCAGTTGGGGCGGCCTTCATTTTCTTGTCTCCCCCGTCTGGAGGGGGAGCATCTTCTTCTGCATCCTCGTCTTCGGGGGAGGATTGCACCGTAGAGTCCTCGGACGGTGAGTCCGATGACGCCTGGCATCGGGAACTCTTTCGGGTTCCCTTGGCCTTCTTGGTCTTCTCCAGCACCGTATAAGGAGCCGGAGTCAGCATCTTCATCAGAAGAGCTTCTGCTGGGCCTTCGGGCAAAGGAGCCGGATAGTCGATCTGTCCGGCCGTCTCCTACCAATCCTGTCAAAGGTACAGGAGTTTAGATCCCGCATGGAGCCAAGCTATGAAAAACATCTGTCCTGTAAGAGGTAAAGGCAGCTTACCGCGCTGGCTTGGTGCTTCATGCTGAATCCGCGATCCTCAGTAGTAGGAGGGGGGACCTCGGCGCTCTTGAACAGCACCCTCCAGGCATCTTCGTGAGTTTTGTCGAAGAGCCTGTTCAGAGGTTGGTGCTGCCTGGGTCAAACTCCCACAAGTTGAAGGCATGTTGTTGTCACGGGAGGATCCAGCGGTTGAGCATGACCTGGACTATGTTGACGAGTTTGAGCTTCTTGTTCACCATGTTTTGAATGCATGTTTGGAGTCCGGTCAGCTCTCCCGAACTACCCCAGGACAGGCCCTTCTCTTGCTAGGAGGTGAGCCGCGTGGGGAAACCGAATCAGAACTCGGGGGCCGCTACCCATTTAGGGTCATGCGGTTCGGTGATGTAGAACCACCCCGATTGCCACCCCTTTATGGTCTCCATGAAGGAGCCCTCGAGCCATGTGACGTTGGGCATCTTTCCCACCATGGTGCCTCCGCACTCCACCTGGCGGCCGCTCACTACCTTCGGCTTGACATTGAAAGTCTTCAGCCATAAGCCGAAGTGGGGCTTGATGCGGAGGAAGGCCTCGCACACGACGATAAACACCAAGATGTTGAGGATGAAGTTCGGGGCCAGATCGTGGAAATCTAGGACGTAGTAGATTAGGAGCCCCCGGACGAATGGGTGGAGAGGAAATCCCAATCCGCGGAGGAAATGGGTAAGGAACACTACTCTCTCATGGGGTCTGGGGTGGGGATGAGCTGCCCCTCGTATGGGAGCCGGTGCGCGATGTCGTCGGGCAGCTATCCGGCTCTCCTCAGCTTCTTGATGTGTCCGTCCGTGACAGAGGAGACCATCCACCTGCCTCCCACTCCAGACATGGTTGGAGAAGGTCGAGGTGGGAAATGCGAACTTGGGCGCTGGAGCTCGAGTGTGCGAAAATGGATGAGCAAAGGAGGAAGAAGGCGTGGATGAAAAGGTAAATCCTTATCCCTTTATATGGGCGGACGAAACTATGCGTCCCTACTAGCCTGGTAAAACTCGCTTATCCCCCAAGCGCCATAATCGATGGCGCGGTTGGGTTACCCACACCCGTATTGATGAGAATCCCGTGATAAGGGGACACAATCTCTGTTTTGACGAGATGTGTCGAAATCTGCCTCGCGTTATGTGCGGGGCTAGTTAAAGGAAACAGTTCGAATAATCACCTGGCCGCGACATAATGTCGTGTTGCCAAAACAAGTCAGCAAATTGGATTTGTGGAAATATTATTCTCTCTATGGTGGTATGTGGAACTTATTTTGCAGGGTCGGACACTATCCTTGTATTCAAATTCTTCCGTGGTGTATTCGGAGGAGGAACCCGCCTTGCAATGCAGAAGACAATACTGCGTGCCGGACTCATCGTCATTGAAAGCCTGGTTTAGGGGCTACTGTGGGAGTCCTGGATTAGGGGGTCTCCGGACAGCCGGACTATATCCATTGGCCGGACTGTTAGACTATGAAGATACAAGATTGAAGACTTCGTCTCGTGTCCGGGTAAGACTCTACTTGGCGTGTAAGACAAGCTAGGCAATACGGATATGTGTATCTCCTCCTTTGTAACCGACCTTGTGTAACCCTAACCTTCTCCGGTGTCTATATAAACCGGAGGGTTTTAGTCCGTAGGACAACATACAATCATACCATAGGCTACCTTCTAGGGTTTAGCCTCTCTGATCTCGTGGTAGATCTACTCTTGTACTACCCATATCATTAATATTAATCAAGCAGGATATAGGGTTTTACCTCCATCAAGAGGGCCCGAACCTGGGTAAAACATCGTGTCCCCTGCCTCCTGTTACCATCCACCTTAGACGCACAGTTCGGGACCCCCTACCCGAGATCCGCCGGTTTTGACACCGACAACAGCCGTGCGTTCTGCGCCTTCCACAACATGCGCACGCACAACACCAATGACTGTCAAGAGCTCAGGGCCATTCGAGATGGACGCTTCGGTCAACGCCCCGAGCGCTATGACCAGAGCTACGGCCGAGGAGGTGGACGAGGTGGAGGATGTTGGGACGACCGTGGGCCCCGCCAAGAGTGGCGCGACCAGCCTCGCGAGGATCGTTGGTAGGACCAGCCTCGCGAGGGCGCCTGGAGGGACCATCCTTGTGAGGATCATCCTCAGGGCAACCGTGGTCTCCCTCCACTACCGCCGCCAAGAAGGAACGACAACCATCAATAGGATGAAGGGGCTGGGGGCTTTTAGGAGTCGCACGCCATCGCTTGCATCTTGGGTGGTGCTCATGCCCCAGCCTCCCAGCGCATTTTCAAGAAGTTATCCTGAGAAGTGAATGAAGCCCTCCCCAAGCTCGAGGCTACGCGCCCGCTCAGGTGGTCCAAGTGCACCATCACCTTTAGCTCGGCGGACCAGCTCAAATGCGCGGCAACTATCGGCATCCTCCCGATCCTCTGCTCACCCATCACCAGCAATGTCCAAGTCACCAAGACCCTCATCAACGGCGGCGCAGGACTTAGTGTCCTGTCTGTCGCAACGTTCGACAAACTTCGAGTGCCATACGATCAGCTCTAGCCCACCAAGCCTTTCTCAGGAGTGACTGCCGGCTCCACTACCCCGATAGGGCAAGTTCGCCTCCCTGTCACCTTCGGTCAGCGCAACAACTACCACACCGAGCTCATCGACTTCGATGTCGCCCACATCCGCCTGCCATACAATGCCATCCTCGGGTACCCAGCACTGGCCAAATTCATGGCAGTCACCCACCATGGCTACAACGTCCTCAAGATGTCGGGAAGTGGTGGAATCATCACGGCCCCTTGCGAAGAAAGAGACGCGGTGTGCTCCCTCGAGCGTGCCTTCCGAACTGCATCAATCAAAGACCCTAATAGCGCAGGTGTAGAGTACCCTCCTGAGGCCAACCCCAAGAAGAAGAAGCAGCTACTCCGCGCTGGGCCTCAAGCGAGCGGCACCTCCAGCGGGACCACTTCAGGATTCGCGCCAGCGCTTGGGGCGCCTCCCTCCCTCGCATAGGGAGGCACGCCCGACACCCTCCTCGGGCAGGGCTCGGGGGCTCGCTTTTGGAGGACCTTAGACCTGGCCAACATCACGAGGGAGGCACTCGGGCACCACGTGGAGGCATGCTTCGTGGCACGTTTCCCTCAGGAGGACACCGGGCGAGGAGCGCCCGACGCTCAGGAGTTCATCACCAAGGCATCTCGGGATCTTCAGGAAGCAAGAGCAATACGCGGCGACTGCCGCCCACCTAGCACCGCTCCCCACCCAGGCGAGGGTGGTGAGCTGAGCGTATGCATTGACATCCCAGGGCTCAGCAGGGCCGCATCTCAGGAGCGCTTCTGGCCTTCGCGTGCTGGTCGGTGTGAGGGCCCACCTGACAACTACGTTCGCATGCCGTTCGGCTGCCGAGCGTGGCTGCCGCCCTCCACCGCAATCTGCGGACCATCCTGGCAGGTCAGGAGGCCAGGCACCACGCGGTCTTGGCGGAGATGGAGACGATCCTCCGGAGGCCACCTGAGCCTCCAGAGCCTCCCGAGGCTCAGGCCCCTAGCGGCTCATGAGAAGCAACTTCTTCGCTACGTGTCTTCAGCTACCCCAACACTCCTTCGGCAACCAAACCAGGTGACACTTTTCCAAGTTCATTCAGCCGGGAGCGCCCCCTTGGCTGTATCATCCCTAGGCCACGTGGGTGCGTCCCTGCGGCACGTACCCGCTTGCATCTTCAGTTCACTCTGATGGGAGCGCCCCTCGGGCTGCATCAACCCCAGGCCGCTCGGGTCCAACCCAGTGGCATATCGTTCTCACATTTACCTAAGCTAGTCGCTTTTCATGCGTAATCTATCTATGGATATCACCTGCTCGATTGTCACCTACCATGGGAGCCACGCGCCAATTATCTTTCTTCAGGATCCTTCGCATTAGAAGGCTAGACACGGCGTCTGTGCTCGGGCCCGTCCCTGTAGCGTTGATAAATCCAACAGTTGAGCTCTGTCTGGCAGGCCGGCCCCGTTCACGTCACCTCCTGGGGTCGTTGGTGCTTGGCCTTCTCGCGTGATAGCCTCAGGAAATCCACTCAGCACGGGTTGCCTAACCATCTCGCAGGAACACCACAGCCATCAAGAATCAAGACCAGGCGCAACCCGCCTTGAGGTAGGGCCTCGTGAGTCCCGCGCTGGCTCACGAGTGCCCAGATACTCCTCGTCTAGCCCTACCGTGCAAGCCACGTGTCAGGGTGGGGCTGTACACGCCCTGGGGGGCTCCACTCAGAGGGAGCCCCCTCACACGTACCAGTGGAAGCACCATGCTCCGTGCTGGCAGTCGACACTGCCGAGGAGTGGCTATGCCCGTGCATGTGTGGAAGTGCCATGGTCCGTCCTTGTGATAAACAACTAAGGGCGGTGTCGGTGTCAAAACCGGCAGATCTCGGGTAGGGGGTCCCAAACTGTGCGTCTAAGGCGGATGGTAACAGGAGGCAGGGGACACGATGTTTACCCAGGTTCGGGCCCTCTTGATGGAGGTAATACCCTATGTCCTGCTTGATTGATATTGATGATATGAGTATTACAAGAGTTGATCTACCACGAGATCGTAGAGGCTAAACCCTAGAAGCTAGCCTATGGTATGATTGTTGTTGTCCTACGGACTAAACCATCCGGTTTATATAGACACCGGAGGGGGCTAGGGTTACACAGAGTCGGTTACAAGGGAGGAGATCTACATATCCGTATTGCCAAGCTTGCCTTCCATGCCAAGGAAAGCCCCATCCGGACACGGGACGAAGTCTTCAATCTTGTATCTTCATAGTCCAACAATCCGGCCAAAGGATATAGTCCGGCTGTCCGGAGACCCCCTAATCCAGGACTCCCTCAGTAGCCCCTGAACCAGGCTTCAATGACGCTGAGTCCGGCATGCAGATTTGTCTTCGGCATTGCAAGGCGGGTTCTTCCTCCTAATACTCCATAGAAGATTTTGAACACAAAGGTAGTGTCCAGCTCTGCAAAACAAGTTCCACATACCACTGTAGCTAGAATAATATTTCCACAAATGTAATCTGCTGACACGTTTAGCAACATGACATCACGCCATGGCCCGGTCATTATTCGAACCATTTTTCTCAACCAGCACTACACATATTGCGAGGCGGTTTTCTTGACACGTCTTGTCGAAGCAAAGATTGTGTCCCCCTTATTACAGGATTCTCATCAATATGGACGTGGGTAACCCAATCGTGCCCGTTGGTATGACTCCTCGATTTTAGGCAAGTCCCAAACGGCCACGGGGAGGACGCTTGATATTCACCCTCTTTATAAAGAGGCCAAGGCCTGTCCTTTTTTCCTTCTTGTACTCAATCGAAACCTTCCCCCGCCTCGAGTTCCAACACCCAAGGCTCGGGTCAGGCGCTTCGGACCCTCAACCATGTCCGGATCCAACCTTCAAGGTCGGTGGATGCCTTCCTCTATCACAGAGGAAGACATCAAGAAGCTAAGAGAGGCCAGGTATTTGACCGGTGAAACCTGGCACAGGCTGCCTGCTCGAGGGCAGGTCATTCCCACTCCCAAACCCAGCGAGAGTGTTGTATTCATCTCTCACTTCCTCCGAGGGCTAGGCCTCGCTCTGGATCCCTTTGTTAGGGGGCTCATATTTTATTATGGGCTGGATTTTCATGACCTGGCCCCGGATTCCCTCCTTCACATCTCGTCGTTCATCGTCGTATGTGAGGCCTTCCTCCGCATTACCCCACACTTCGGCCTATGGCTCAAGACTTTTCAATGTGAAGCCGAAGATGATCGAGGGGCGACACGCAGAGTGCGGAGGTGCCGTAATAAGCAAAATCGCTGATGCTCCATGGCCAGAGGGTTCCTTCCCGGAGGTGTCCAGTTTATGGCAACGGGAGTGGTTTTATATCACAGCTCCTCGGAGTACCAAGTGGGTAGCCGCCCCTGCCTTTCGCTCCGGTCCCCCTCCACAACAGACGTCATGGATCAACAAGGGGCTGGACTGGGGGCCAGTAAATGATGTGCCGATATTGCAGAGTCGCATCCGAGATCTCCTCGAGAGAGATGTCAGCCTGGTCTCGGTAATGCAAGTCATGCTAGTTCGTCGGGTTCCGCCTTGCAAATGTTGACCCCTCAGTATGTGGGAGTTCAACCCGGAAGGACCGCAAATTATTCAGCACTTCCTTGGCATGACGCTCGAAGAGATGTACAAATTGTTCTTCGGACCACAAATAAGGTGTCCGGACACCACCGAGGATGCGGGTCTGAGCTGCAATCGCCCAGATACCCAAGTAAGTAAACCCGTGGTCGAACATGTTGTCTTTTTATTTATCATAACATCATTCTGAAAAGTTGCTCTTTGACCAGGACTGGGTAACAAAGGCAAAGATGATCAGGTGTTTTCCCTCCCTTCCCGAAGGCTCAGCAAATCCTGTACTAGCCAGAATGCTCGAGCCGGTGCCTTATCAGGCGCCCTCAGGGGAAGATAAAGGGGAGAATAAAGAGGCTGAAAGCGAGCCTCGCTCATTATTCATCCAAACCGGGGGAATTAGCGCCTCCGCGAAGGAGGATAACCAGGGAGAAGAATCTAAAATTCCCTCTCCCCAAGGAAGGAACAGGAACACCTCTGAAGACCCGGAAAAAAAAGGTTTACAAGCGGGGGAAGAAATCTTTGCCAGAGGGTCCTGCCTTGGAGGGTACTCTTGCCACACAGTGTCCGCAAGGGGATCAGCCCTCTACCGAGCTGTAAGTAAACAAAAAGTACTTAATAGTAAAAATATCCTACATTACTTCTGAAGATAATAACCGAAGCATATATCTTGTAGTTCGGATCGTAGCCCTTCTCGACAGAGTTCGTCTTCGGGGGATCTTCTTTCGAAGATGATGGAGAGCGAAACACCTCCCCCTGCCACCCCGCCTCATGAGGCGGGCGACCCTGAAGTGTTGTCGCAGAGGGTTTCTCCTGGTCCGCCAAGGCCAGAGGATAATCCTTTGGCCACCCGAAGTCCTTAGTATTCGGCTCCTAAAGAGAGCAACGGAAGGAGTCTGGAACCATCCAGTGTTCGATCAAACGCATTGAAGGATCTTCTGGAGCAAGCGGCCATCTCAGAAGCGCATCGTATGCTAATGGGTACGATGATCGAGAGGATTTCATCCACCGAAAGCGGGTTCCATGAAGCTTTTATGAGTCTACTAAAAGGCTTTTAGGTATGTGAAATAGTGTATGTTTTTTATAGTACCGCACACGTTAGGTGTGCCCTATGCAGATAGTAGCCCCTGAGACTCTGGTTGCCGTCGAGAACGGCGGCAAATAGAGGATCATAGTCCCAGGTAATAATCAGGACGCCTTCATGTGCAAGTGGCTAAAGGTCCGGTGGCTAGCCAGACTGGTGAGTTTGCCGAGCCAAGGCGGCAACTTAATGCGGCAGATGCCGACATCGTGCTTGTCAACAAGCGGCTCGACGAGGCACAGGGCATGTGATTTCTCCGGTGATCAACACATAGTAAGAGGAGCATGATGCCAGTATCTTTAATATGTTGTGACTGCAGATGGAGCTGCCACTGTGGAGACCCTTCGGGCGGAACTTGCCCGAGCCAAGGAACAAGCCAGGAATAGCGGTGCGGCTGCTCTAAAGGCGGTCGAAGAGCTGAGGGCCGAAAAGGCCGCGCATTGCCAAAGCAAGGAAAGAATAGCCAAGATGGACATTGAGTTGAAAGATGTCACCGACCGTTACCAGCTTCTTGAAAAAGAAATCCAAGTGAAGGTGACGGACCTAGAGAAGGCCATGCTAGCAGCCAAGGAAACCCGCTCTAAAATCAGAGCGGCGAAGGAGGAGCTGCGTCAAGCTAGAGATATCGCGGCTGGGAAGCCCTTTTTGTTGCGGAATAAGTTCGAAGATCCGAAGTATGCCCCTCTTGATCAACTATGGAGTTCTGTAGACGCGTACGTGGATTTGGCAGCAAGTGCTGCTGGTGCGGCTGAGTACTTCAAGGATCAAAAAGATCGTGAAGTGGAAAAGCTTTTCTGGCCACAGTTCCATGCTCCAGTGTGTCCGCTGCTGTTGAATGAGCAAATGGCCCAGTGGGCCGAGCTCCATAGGTTGTCTGGACTTGCCATGAGGTCTATTGTGGATCATCTGTCGCCGGAAGGGGCAAGGCCGGATAGTTACTTTAGTTTAGTGCAACAATTCCTTGGTGTTGTGCCACACATCGACGCTATGAAGAGGTCGGCGTGCATAGAGGGTGCGCGGATGGCACTTGCCCGTGTCAAGACATACTGGGCAGAGATGGAGGCCACCACTATTGCAACACAGGGTTCGGCCGTGGGCCGAGTAGCTGCCGAGCATTACTTTGAAGAAGTCCTTGAAGGCGCTCGTTCGGTAGAGGCTCAATGCGCGAAGAATATTATGTTCTAGTGACATGTATTCCCATTGTAAAAACAATGTTTTATTGCATTATAAAGGTTGTGTTTATAGTTTTGCCTGAAAGTATTATGATGCCTCCTGTGCGGCCGTTTATGTATGTATGTATATAACCTGAAAGTTTGCAGTCGTCGGCTTCAGCCCCCACGCATATAATGCGGGGGTGTTCGCAAAAAACGCGTATTCACACTTGATCCAATGTCTTGGTCCATGAAGGAGGTGGTAGCGCAACGAACGAGGCAATTGGACTATAGTGCTTTAACACTTTCACTTAGCCATAGGAGTTTGACGGTGGGACTACTATATAGCCCCTGGTACTTCCGCGCTCGTCCGAATACGGGGTGCGTACATACATGACTGGGAAATGGCCCTTCATTAATGCGGATGAATCCCGAAGATTCCACTAAGTCATCAAGTGGTTGACCAGTCTCGCGCTTTATCATGACATTCAGCTTTTGGCTTTCTCTACTGAGGTGCTCATCCGGATGAACCAGGGCACAATCGTAGTAGTTCTCCCGGTGCCGCCTTAGCCGATAGAGCGGAACATAAGGTAGCAAAACACGGGAGCCGGGCAAACCCAACATTTGACCAAAGACATGATTTGGAGCTGATGCATATAAGTCCAAACTCGCGACGCCGAACACTCCCTAAGGTTTTCGGTCTTTATGACATATGCCGGGCTGAACAATGCCCTTAATAATAAACCCCGAGTGTCCAGGTACGTGCAATATTCTGATGTGGCCACATGCCAATAACGTCAGCATCCTTCTCGGTTGTATTGAGTATCCGGAGGATGTGAACAATGAGAGACAGTAAAAAAGGTTTACATGGGGTCTTAATCTGAAAAGAAACCTTTGAGCGGGTCCCTACTGCACGTCTGCGCCTGTGTCTCCGTCGTGCCGTGTCCTAGACGGGTGTAGCATGATTGTCATCTATAAAAGACAAGAACTTAGGTGAAAGTTGTCGTGCCAGAAAATTGGTTATTATCAATAAACCATTAAAATTGAAGATAAGTCAAGTTGAGACGAACTAGCCCTGATTACACGGGGAAGCCCCTGGTACCGTCTATGAGGGTTTAACCATCAAACCAATCTCATGTATATGTAGTGGTGCGCTGGACTCGTCTAACCGTGTCCGTGGTCTTGACGACTGTCATTTATTCTGATTGGTGAGTCCGTCTAGTGCTCGGCTGTTAAAACCGCCGCACGTTCTTCCATGCATAGAGAACGCTCAATATTTCCACTAACTGTGATGGTGCCACATGGACCGGGCATCTTAAGCTTGAGAGAAGTGTAATGTGGTACTGCATTAAAACGAGGGAAAGCCGCTCTTCCGAGTAGTGCTTGATAGCCACTTCGGAATGGAGCGATATAGAAAGTTAACTTTTCGCTTCGGAAGTTGTCGGAAGAACCGAATACAACCTATAGTAATAGAGAGCCCGTGCAGCGGGCCTCTGGGCCTGGTATTACTCCCTTGAAGGTAGTATTACTGCGGCTGATTTTTGTTGGGTCTATCCCCATTTGCGGACTGTGTCCTGATATATCAAATTTAGACCACTGCCGCCGTCCATAAGGACTCGTGTGAGATGGTATCCGTTTATTATTGGGTCTAACACCAAGGCAGCCAATCCTTCATGCCGGATGCTTGTCGGGTGATCCCTGCGATTGAAAGTGATCAGACTGGCCAACCAGGGGGTGAACTTGGGGGTGACGGGCTCTACGGCGCGTATGTCTCGGAGTGCATGTTTGCTTCTCCTCTTTGTCACGTGGATCATGTTTACTGTTTTAACCTCTGGTGGGAATTTTTTCTGTCCTCCAGTGCTTTGCTGGCGAGGTTCATCCTCGTCTTCGCTTGGTTTCTCCCCCCCCTTGTGTTCGGCATTTAGCTTACCGGCCTGCTTGAAGACCCATCATTCTCTGTGGGTGTGATTTGCACGTTTGTCGGTGGTGCCATGAATCTGACATAGCTTGTCCAGAATCTTGTTTAGGCTAGACGGTCAATCTCTGCTGCCTTTGAAAGGCTTTTTCCGCTGACTTGGTCGAGAGCCCCTGAATCCGGCGTTTACCGCCGCATTATCTGGGTTGTCTTCTTTATTTCAACGCTTGCTTTTACCGCGTCGTGGTTTTCCATTGCCATCCCTGACTTCGGATGTGCTTGGGTCGCTGGTGCTTACGGGCTAATCAGCTATCTTTGCCCACGCAAAAGTGGGTCATGAGGCTTGTCAGGGCTGCCATTGTTCTTGGTATTTCTCGGCCGAGGTGTCTGGTGAGCCATTCGTCTCGGACGCTGTGCTTGAAAGCTGCTAAGGCTTCGGCGTTCGGACAGTCGACAATTCGGTTCTTCTTAGTGAGAAACCTGTTCTAAAGCTTTCGGGCTGACTCTCCGGGCTATTGAATTATATGACTTAAATCGTCTGCATCCGGAGGTCAGACATAGGTCCCTTGAAAATTAGCCTAAAAAGCATCCTCGATCTCCTCCCAACTTCCAATTGAGTTTTCGGGGAGGCTTTTTTTGCCAGTGTCGAGCTGGTCCTTTAAGCTTGAGGGGCAAGTACTTGATGGCGTGGAGATCGTCTCCGCGAGCCATATGGATATGGAGGATAAAGTCCTCAATCCAGACCCCAGGGTCTGTGGTCCCGTCGTACGCCTCTATGTTCACTGGTTTGAATCCTTCTGGGAATTCGTGGTCCAGCACCTCATCGGTGAAACATAGGGGGTGTGCGGCACCCCTGTATTGGGATGTATCAGGGCGTTCAGACGGTTGTAGTATTCAGTTTTGATTTTGTGCCGGAGCACGCTTCCTAGATCCATAGATGGATCTGGTCATACTGGATTTTTGGCGCAAGTCCTCACGTAGATCATGTGTTGACTTATGTGCAGCCTTGTTAGCCGCTCTATCACGGTCTCAAGGTGGTTGATCCGGCCGGTTGGCTGTTTTATTTTTCGGCTGTGTGGGCTCTAAGGCCTCATCGTCGAATTCAGGTAATAGCTTGCACTTTGGATAGCTCTTTGTGTGGTATCTTCCACCGTAGTTTTCTTCGTTGTCGAGCACTTTGTTCCATCTGCTGTTGAGCATATTTTGTGCGGCCTTAAGCCTTTGCTTCTGCTTCTTCAGACTCCTCGCTGTGGCAATAAGCCTTTTGCGGAGGTTCTCTTGTTCCAAGTGCGTTTCCGGGATGATGTGTGCATCTTCGTCCGGGCTGTTTTCCTCCCCAGAGGGGGTTTGATGAGGTTTATCCTCGGCATCGCCATGTTCGGATATCGGAGCCGTACTATGTTCGCCATTTGCAGTTTCATCGTGCTCTACCGCTAGGTCAATGTGGTCGCCGTTTCCTCTGGAGTCGACTGGAGTGTTATTTTCTCTTGCGCTGTTATCGCTGTTTTTGCTATGGCGGGTCTTAGAGCGGCGCCACTGGCGTCGGCGCTTGGGTTGCTTCTTGGAGGGGTCATCCTCCGCTGTCTCGTCGCCATTGCCTTATTTGGTCGTGTCCACCATGCATATATCATATGATGAGGTGGCGGTCCAGCGCCCTGCGGGCGGTGGTTCCTGTTCATTTCCTGCATCGTCTTCCATATCGTCATTGTCTTCGGAGTCGAAATCGAGCATCTCGGTTAAATCGTCGACAGTGGCTACTAAGTGGGTGGTGGGTGGGGAGCTAATTTCTTCGTCGTCTGCATCCCACTCTAGCCGGACATAGTTCGGTCGAGGTTCTCCTGACAAGGAGAGAGTCCTTAATGAATTTAGCACGTCGTCGAAAGGCGAGTGCTGACAGATATCTGCGGAGGAGAACTCCATGATCGGCGCCCAATCGGATTCGATAGGCATGGACGCAGGAGGCTCGAAGTCTGTGGCCGGAGACCAATCCAGCGGTTCGGCAACACGGCTCTCGTAAGGGGTGAAGTCAGTATCCGGCTCCATCGCCATTGAGAGTGCGACCTCCATGGTGGGGTCTATCCCCCCATCCTCGGATGGCGCACTTTGCTCCGGATTGAGGGCCGAAGTAGTTGCAGGTGTGATCTCCCGAACACTGTCTGACGACAGAGTTACGTCATGCTCGTCGTGATTGTGCGGTGCACCTGACAAGGGCTCAAATCCGTCGAAGATCAAGTCTCCGCGGATGTCGGCAGTGTAGTTTAAGTTTCCGAACCTGACCTGATGGCCAGGGGCGTAGCTCTCGATCTACTCCAGATGGCCAAGCGAGTTGGCCCGCAGTGCGAAGCCGCCGAATACGAAGATCTGCCCGGGAAGGAAAGCCTCACCCTGGACCGCATCATTACCGATGATCGAAGGAGCCATCAAGCCTTATGGTGACGACAGAGTGGAACGCTCCATGAAAGCACCAATGTCAGTGTCAAAACCGGCGGATCTCGGGTAGGGGGTCCCGAACTATGCGTCTAAGGCGGATGGTAACAGGAGGCAGGGGACACGATGTTTACCCAGGTTCGGGCCCTTTTGATGGAGGTAATACCCTACGTCCTGCTTGATTGATATTGATGATATGAGTATTACAAGAGTTGATCTACCACGAGATCGTAGAGGCTAAACCCTAGAAGCTAGCATATGGTATGATTGTTGTTGTCCTACGGACTAAACCCTCTAGTTTATATAGACACCGGAGGGGGCTAGGGTTACACAGAGTCGGTTACAAGGGAGGAGATCTGCATATCCGTATTTCCAAGCTTGCCTTCCACGCCAAGGAAAGTCCCATCCGGACACGGGACGAAGTCTTCAATCTTGTATCTTCATAGTCCAACAATCTGGCCAAAGGATATAGTCCGGCTGTCCGGAGACCCCCTAATATAGGACTCCCTCAGGCGGCCTCACGACCGTATCAACCTCAGGGAGCCTCCGGGCTTGGTGTCTGGCCTCAGCGCAACGCCTCCCCTCGGGAGAGCCGTGCGAGGGGGCTGGGCACGGGGGCTGCGCTTGGGTCACGCCCAAGCGAACGCCGCCCTGCCAGGTCCCGCGGACCTGGTCGTCACGCGCCCGCCCAAGCAGAGCTAAGGTACGAAGGTTGTTTGAACGTCAAGGGGGACTCCTGAGCATCGCGACTCAGGAGCCTAACTGACCATGTAGCCCCTTACTCCTTGGTCCGTCCCGGTGATCCGGTCGGCCCAATGGCGGCTGAGGTATACGCAGGGTCGGGCCCTGCCGATGTAGAACACTAGACCTACTCCCGGATCTCCTTTTTATAAGTTGTTTGCGCGTCAAGGGGGACTCCTGAGCATCATGACTCAGGAGCCTAAGTGATCACGTAGCCCCTCACTCCTTCGTCCGTCCTAGTGATTTGGTCGGCCCAATGGCGGCTGAGGTATGCGTGGGGTCGGGCCCTGTCGACGTAGAACATAAAGCAAATAGAAAGGAAATCACAGAATTTCAAAGCAAATATTACAAGACATATTGTACGCCTGAAATCAAACGAGAGTTTGACGCCTCCATGAGGCATGGTGCATATTGCAGACGTTAAAACAGGAAAGGAGCCGCCAGTAGGTCACTCATCATCCCTGGACATTGTCGTCGCCTGCAAGGGATGCTTCTTCTCCAACGGCGTCGCCTTCACCTGCACCACCAGCCGGATTTGCTCGATCGGTAGCGCCGCCAGACGACGGCGCGGGAGCAAAGGCGCGGAACCGCTTCAGTAGGGCCTCCACCTGACCCTTCACAGCCACAACAGCGGCCTTGTAATGCTCGTCTTTCACAAGCTCCAGCAGCTCGTCAAGGCCGGCGGCGGGATCGTGAAGGTAGAGGTGGCTGAAGACGTGCGTCAGCGCGGCTGAGGAGAGAACGCGGGCTTCGCCCTCCGCCATGGGACCGATGCCGCTCACGACGTCCTCAAGCCCTTCTTGTAGCCGGTAACTAGCGGCTCCTCCAAGCCCTCTCGTAGAGCGACTTCAGCGTCGTCTGAGCCTTCTCTTCAAGGAGCTGGAAGTCTGCGCGGTCCTCAGTCGGGACTTTTGTCTTGGCGTCAATCTCGACCTTCTCCTCCTTCAACTTCTGCTCCAACTCCTCCAGTCGGCCGCGCTCTGCGGCCTGCGCCTTTGCCGACTGCTCTAGTTCGGCATCGCGTTCCTTGATAGCATCCTCTCGGGCTTTCATCTTCTCCTCCTATGCCTTGCGGCCTCAGGCTTCCTCCACGTGCTCCCTCCGCACGGTCTCCAGCTCAGCCGCCAGCGACCGGCAGCGGTCCTAGGCGGCCTTGGCGGCCTTCAGCGCCACCTCACGGGCGGCCACAACCTGGGCGATGACCTCCCTGCCCTTCTCGGAGTCAGCGGCAGCTTGGCTCAGTGTCGCCCAGACGGACGCATCGGAATGCAGCCAGCTGGAGACCAATTCCAGGCGTCCGGCCACCAGGCGACGGTCAGCACGCTGAAGGTCTTCTCGCAGCAGGGCCACCATAGAAAGAGCCCACTCCAGGACGTCAGGAGAAGCGGAGGAACCTGGGGTCAGCAGCACGGTAGAAGGAGGAGGAAGAGGCATCATCGTCACCATGGCCTGGGAGGCTGGAGGCTCCTGAGCCTCTGGAACCCCAGCAACTGAGCCGGACTCTGGCACCTCCAGAACCAACGGGGCTTCGGGGGCTGACTCCTCTTGAGGTTGCTCCACCCAGCCTCGCAAGGATGATCGGGATGGAGAAGCACGAGCGCCATCTCCACCTTTACTCATGGAGAGGGGTGCGGCCGCAGGAGGCGATCTGGGCTCGAGCAGTACCACCTCGCCCTCCCTTCTCCTCTTCACCGCAGGCGTCGGCCTAGTTGCGCAACAAAGAAGAAGAGTTAGAAGCAAGCACCATAAGTAAGAACAAGGCGGGACGAGAACACTTACTGGTCCATCGCGGCATAGTCCCTCCGCTTCGGGAGCTTGAAGTTGGAGAGCTTCGCGACCCGAGGCACGTGCGCGCCAGCTCCGGGAGCAGAAGCAGGGGCAGCAGCTAGGCCGGAAGCAGCTCCAGGCGATGGTGAGGCAGGAGCGTCGTCCCGGGAGAGCAGCGCCGACCTGCCCTTCGTCGGAACCACGGGTGACTCCCCCTTCTCTGGGAGGATGTTGGCCTCGCCATCATCGTCAGGCAGGAGGCGGAGGATGTCGGCCTTGCGCAAGGGAGATGTGTCCCCCATCTCCTCGGGGGCTGCCTCTGAGTCGCGCTCCTCGTCCTCCTTTTCCTCCTCCTTTCCGTCCCTGCGGGAATCACTAGAAGACACGTCCACCATCGCCGTCTCCACAGGAACCTCAGAAGGTGCTGGCGGCACCAGGCCGCGCGCGTCAAAGGTGGGCATGGCGGCCACGACCTGCGCCCCGTCCTTCCGGAGGAACAAGGGAGTGTGGGGATTTGGCGGATACTCTTGGTTATCTCCGACCAGGAGACGGAGGGCCACGGCCAGCTCCTCGTCGGGCAAGGCCTTCGGGCTTAAGCGGAGCTTGTCTTCTTCATTCACAAGGGTCCACAGGGGGCATGTGCGCGCCTATAGTGGAGCCACCCGCTGCGCCAGGAATTCCTTCAGGAGCATATCCCCCGTCAGTTTCGCCGCCTTCGCTTTGCCCGGCCTCAGATCGGTGTTCATCTTCTCCAGCACCAACTTCGCCCGGTCGTCAGTAAGCTTCACACAGGACCACCCCTCATTAGGCCGGGGCATCCCCGTCGGCAGCTTCAACAGTGGATGGACACACTTGGCATCCATCATAACCCACTTGCTCCTGAAGCCATCGGCCTTCTTCCCTGTCTTCGAAATCGAGTTAGCCTTGCCGGCTGCGATGAAGTTGGTGCACCCTGTGGTGTGGGCGTTGTTGATCCAGAGGTAGAAGAAGTGGCGCAGCAGTGCCACAGACGGCATCACCCCGATGTACGCCTCATAGTAGAAGGCAGAGATGGACAAGAGAAGAACGGAGTTGGGATGGAGGTGAAGAGCCTGTAACCCGTAGTGCCGGAGGACCGCGTAGAAGAAGTCGGAGAAGGGGGGAATGAGGCCGACGATGACACTGCTCATGAAGAAGGGGTGAAGGAGCTCTTCGAAGCTTCGGGCACGGCGGAGCAAGCCCGGAGCCCGGTCTCCCCCTTCTCGTTATCCCCCCCTCGCCATCAGCAGTCGCGTGACGGCAAGGTTCTTCGCCGAGACATTGGGTGCCTCCAGGGACGGCTCGTACCAGACGGGCGGCGAGTCGACCTTGGCCTTTCGGGGCGCCATTGGTCGGAAGCTTGGAAGGAGATCGAAGCAGATCTGGAGATTTTGGAAGTAAGGAGCAAGAAAGGGAATCTGAAGCAAGGCGAAGGAAGGAAATGAAGGCAGGCATTCCCCGCACCGGCCTTTTGTTAGTCGGGCAGTTGTCGAGGCTGCGTGGGGAAGTGGAGACGCCCACGTCCAATCAGTCGCCACGCGCCAACCGTGGCCCCAGGCTTTTGGGGCCCACGGCGCTCCGCGCTTCCCCTTTGGCTTCGCCTCGAAGCCAAGCCCGAGCGTGCTGTGGGCCCGGGGGCTACTGTCAGTGTTCTGGGAACGAGGGTCCCTAGACTTTCCTGCCTGCGGCCCGCAGCGTGGCTCCACCAGCGGCCCCGTACAACCCATCTTCACCAGCAAACATTCAAGACCCTCGCGAGGGGCCAAGCCTTGCGAGGCGGATGATGCAAGACCTCCTCAAGGGCGGCCTCACCAGGCTGGCTCGCGAGGGGCGGAGAGATCAAGGCGAGGGGCACCTCGCGAGGTTCCTGTGACGCAAGCCATGACGACTGGAACCAGGCGGGCACCTGCGCGCACAGTGTCCTCGTTTCCTCTTTGGTGCTAAAGGGGCAAGCACAGGCGAGGAGTCCCAAGGCATCATGCAAAGGTTTCCATATCGGTGCAACAAGACCAAGACCAATAGGACGGCAAGATGGAGGTCATCGTGGAGCCCAAGATGGCGTCACCACCAGAGCCTTTGGCAGGCGAAGACCACTTTTGTCAGGATATCTTGTACTAGTTGTCTCCCTTTGAATTTGGCCGTTGTGGGATCCCTTCCCGCTCAATATTTGGGAAGAGGGCCGGGGCCTCTATAAATAGGGCTAGCCACCACCATAGCCAGGGGAGAAGGAGACAAACTCATCTAACCAGAGATCGAATCTGATTCAGACCCAGATCATCCCGAACCACACAAGTTCACCAAGCACAATAACACCTCTCCTTAGGAGGCTGTTATTCCCTTGTAACTGTTCATCCTCAGCCCAAGAGGCAATCCACCACACCACACTAGAGTAGGGTATTACATCACAACGGTGGCCCGAACCAGTATAAATCTTGTGTCTCATGTTCTTTGGGTTCGTTGAGCTAGGCCGTGAGATCGCAGAGTGCGTGAGCTAGAGAGGGGGGGGAGATCTTTGTGCGCACCCCAGTGTTCGAACCTCAAGGGTTTTGCCGGAGCCCGAAATCCGACAAATACCCCCTTACTATCAGCCTAGCAAAGGTGTACATATCATTTCTGTGTCCCTTTGTGAGTTTTCATCCGTTTGTTCGAGAAGCGGGGAGAAGTTTCAAACATTTCGGTCGTGAGGTGCGGCCACTGGCGTAGGCCTAGTTGGTATTTTAATTACAGAAAATTCAGATGGAGTTCGGACATCATCAAAATCGATGTGTGCCTGTGGCGTGCTCTCACGACCTTGTGGAAAAAATTGGTAAAGTTTGGCACAAGTTTTGATGAATGCTCCTTCCAAACCGGAGCATATCACATGAATGATCATGGTTTTCCAAAAGGAGACGTATCAATTCAAACTCCTGTGGTTGGTGACTTCATCGTTTGGCCTCATAAAAATTTCCACGGTACACAATCACCATTATACCACGGGTTTGATTTTCTGGCGCATTTCAGGTATCGTTGGCTATATTTAAGACATTTTTTGAGATTAACGTGCATTTTGTGCATAAAAATAAAATTACAACCGGAACTTCATGTGCTGTCGAAAGGGATGAGGATCGCCGTTCGGTCTGGGAGCATCCAACGGTGCAGACATACGATCCGTGGGGTTTGGGTTCTGGCCAATCAGAAAGCACGACTCATATCATGGGTAGGGTGACGGGGTTTGGTCGGCACACGGCTTTCATCAATGAACCGTGTGCTATTCGCAAACCAGATTGCATATTTTTGTTCACACATACTGTAGTGAGACCAATTCAGTGTGCTACCTCCATAATATAATAATAATAATAATAATAATAATAATAATAATAATAATAATAATAATAATAACAAAAAACAGTTCATATTCATTGCCTGAGCTGATAGCATATCAAGGTCAACATATTAACGGTTCTTACATCAATAGAAAACCGGGCATAACTCACAAATTCAGCACACACGACAGTTCTAAATTGAACGAATTAAGTTGCAGGGTAGGCATAAAGACTAGTCTTACGGCTTAATTCCCATGTACATGGGGGAACTGGGATCATTAAGTTGACCCCGAATGAACTTGGTTTTTTTTGATGATTTTACGCTTCTCTGTTGCACTGGTGCACGATCCCTTGGCTAGCAACTCATCAAATTCATCGTACTCATCCTGATCGGCAACATCGTTGACACCCAGTACCCTTCTCTTCCCATGCATCGCTAAATGGCCATTCTTATGCAAGGGGTCTTCCACAAAGAAAATCTAGGTAGCATCGTTGGCAAGAATGAATGGGTCCGCGTGATATGCCATCCTTGTCCTGTTAACACAGGTCTTCCTGTACTCACCAATCCTTACCTGACCAAGAGGGATCCATGCGCACCTGAATAATGCCACCTTGACTTTCACATAGTCAAGCTCCCAAATCTCTTTGGTGGTTCCATAGTATACCCTTTTATCAACTTCATTTACAGTCATGCATTCTATTCGAACAGAGTTGTTCTGATACGAGGTCTTCTTATCACGTTCCTCAGTATAGAATGTGTATCCTTTTATGTCATATGCTTGGTACATCAACACCGTAGGTGATGGCTTTTGTGCCAACCATGTAGCAATGTAATTGATGGATCCTTGTGCCAAACGATTCTTCAGCCATTTGGCGTACTTCTTAGTGTGCTCCTTCATCTCCACTTCTGATGAAGGCACCATTGGTAAGAAGCTTTGGCGTATCTCCGCCAAGTGTTCTTCGGCATAAGCGATGAGAAATGCACTGTTAAGCAGTACCATCAAATGGGCTTTCTCTGCCAATTCTCTGGGTGCAGCCATTTGCGTGCCAGCAAGGACCGGCTTACCTTTCAGCCTTCCCTTGTGGCGAGAGAGGGGCAAACCTATAGGTCTTTATTTCATGTATTCGGTGCAAAACTCAACCACCTCATCCGCGGTATAACCTTGTAGGATGCTTGCCTCTGGATGGTTTCGGTTCCGAAAAAAGCGCTTCAGTATTCCCATGAACCACTCGAAGGGATACATGTTGCGAAGAAACACAGGAGCACAATACTTTATCATGTCGACAAGGTGCACAGTGAGATGGACCATGACATCAAAGAATGATGGTGGGGAAAACATCTGTAGGTTGGACAATATTCTTGCAATATCATCTTGCATATTATCCAACTCTTTAGGGGCTACAACTTTGTGCCATAGTTTGTTGAAGAAATCACAGAGGTCAATGAGTGTGTTTCTTATATCTTTGTCCATCAGATTCCTAATGGCCACCGGGAGGATTTGGGTCAACATTACGTGGCAATCATGTGACTTCATGTGTCCCAACTTCATTTTACCTGAGCTCACATCCACGAGACTTCTGATGTTTGCGCAGTAGGAAGAGGGTGTCTTAACTGGAAAATAATAGGTGAAGAACTGTGTTGCTTCTTTTGTACTGAAACAATAACTCTGGCGAGCTTTGATGAATTTGTCATCATCTTCTTCTTCTTCACTCTTGCGTTGTGATTGATCAGCAAGCATATCGAGCCGTGAACCGTCACCATCCTTTCTTTTACCTTTAATCTTGAGGAGAGTACCAAGGATTGTTTCACATATGTTCTTCTCTACGTGCATGACATCGATGCAGTGACGTACACGTAGAATCTCCCAGTAAGGTAATTTCTAGAACACTCATTTCTTCTTAAACACTTGATCCTTGGGTGTTAGTTTCACCGTCAAAGGGTGGTTCATGCCAAGCACAACATTAATCTTTTTTAGCCATGTTGTGTACCACCTCCCCTTCATAGGGTCTTGGGGCCACACCTGCCTCTGCCGTACCATAAAATTCAGCTTTCATCTTTTGGTATGGGTGATTCATCCGCAAGAACCTACGTTGACGCAAATACACTGTTTTGTGTGAGTTGGGAAGTCTTCTACTAGTTGTCCTATCCATGCATGTGACACACCCTACATTTCCCCTTGTTTTCTTCCCCGATGTGTTGCCTAATGCCGACATATCTTGAATGGTGTGCACCAACATCGCATGTAGATCGAAAATCTCCTTTCTGTAAGCATCATAACATTTTACAGTAGACGCATCAATCCACACTGTCAGCAGTTCTTCTACCAGTAGCTGAAAGTAAATGTTGATGTCATTTCCAGGTTGCTTCGGGCCTTGGATAATCATTGACATCATAATGTATTTTTTCTTCATACACAACCAAGGAGCTAGATTATATATGCACAGAAGCACCGGCCATGTGCTGTGATTGGTGCTCATATCGCCAAAAGGATTCATCTCGTCAGTACACTCCCCGAACCTTATACTTCTAAGATCCTTGGCAAAGTTTTCAAACTTGTTGTCAATTAGTTCCCACCGATCCCCATCTTTCGGGTGCCTCATAAACCTATCCGCAATTCGCTCATCATGATGCCACCGCAACCTCTTTGCCTCTCTAGGGTTTGCAAACAAATGCCTCAACCTTGGAATTAAAGGCAAGTACCAAACAACCTTGAACGAGATTCTTGTCTTGATCTCGTCGTCCAATTTGTACTTGTCCTTTGCTCTCCTGCGCTTGTATCGTGCATGTTTGCATGTGGGGCATGCACGATAATCTTTGTACTCACCATGGTACAATATACAATCATTCACACAAGCGTGTATCTTATGTACTTCAAGTTCCAATGGGCAAACAATTTTCTTCGCTTCATTTGTGCTTCTGGGGAGCACATTATCTTCCGAAAGAATTTCTTTCAAAAGACCTAACATCTCTGTGAAGCCCTTGTTTGATACACCGTTTGCTCCTTTAAATCTGAGAAGCACCAGGGTGGCACTCAACCTGGAATATTTCTTTTTGCAACCTGGATACAATTCCTTCTTGGAGTCCGCATCAATGGTTGGCAGATCCTTGTACCCAATCATATCCTTTTCTGGGCCCTCGAAATCTGCAATTATAGGAGCAAAATAAGGCATATCAAGATCGTCGTCATCTGCGTGGACGTCTTGGTTTTCCAATGGGCATTTTGGCTTTCCGGTGTTCCATTGGTAGCTTGACGCCTCTGCCCCGATGTTAGATTCAACATCCATGTGACATTGATTGGGGTTTGGCATCTTGCTGCCCTGGGTATCTTCATCCATGACCTCTTCACCGTGTCTGGTCCAACGTGTATATCCATCCATGAATCCCCTAGAGACTAAGTGCATCTGGACATCTGGAACTTCATGTGACTCTGTATTGGCACAATCAGTACATGGACACATGATGTAATCCGCATCACCAATTCTCCTCTTTGTACTTTCAGCCAAATTCATGAACTATGTCATGCCACTGATAAAATCTGCGGTTTTCCGATTCTTCATCCATCGAGATCGTTCCATCTGCAGCAAACGAATGGTAATTAAATACAAAACAGCAACATTAATACATGGATTAACTGATGCCTAGAGATGCATGCATAAATCACAAGGTTTTATTTTAATAATTACTGAGGGCGCTCCATGTTGTTATCCATACGTGCAATGACAAAAATTAATGGCCAGACAATTTACACACAGAGATACTAGCACAACACAACACTTAGGAATTGAATACCTTAATTAAGCCACTCACGAAAAGAATACCTTAATTAATTAGCCACGCGGCGACCTCCACCCAGCAGACAGACAAGCGCGATGTGGCGGCACGGCGAGATAGCAGGATCGAGGAGCAAAGCTTAGTGCGGCTGCCGCCTGAAGTTCGACCTCCACTATCCCGCCATCGACCGTGATGGATGTGCTCGAATCACGTCGCCGCCGACCTTGATCGTTGAGCTCCTCCTATCTCCCACCGCAGACCGAAGATTGACCTCCTATGACGCCGCCACCGCCCACCGACCAAGGACTGACCTCTTCTCCGGTAGCCGCTGACTAGGCCGCCACTGCCATCTCTATTTGCAGAGCGGCTATTTTTTTACAGATATCCACGGAGCGGCTGTTCACACGGTATCTCACCGTAACTCAATTATATGGACAGGGTAGTACATCACATACGGTTATGTAATGGCAACCGTGTCTAACCTACGTTGTCTTCTCACACGGTTTGATGCGGAAATCGTGTGTGACGTTATAATACCCAACACAAACGACATGTACAAACAGTGTGCCGTATACAACATATATATAGTGCCATTAGTAGTTCCCGACCATTAGCTTATCTTTGCAGTTTCCCCATTTGCCCCAAATCCCTACATGGCCTCCAAATTACCTCGCATGGCGCTGACATTGGGGGAATGCGGACGAGTGGTGCTGATGGTTTTGGTGCGGCTGCTCCTGCTCGTATCGCCGCCACGACGGCGGTCGTCGCTGAGCACTTGCCTAAGGTCATCAGAAGGCAGGTGTACTAGGATCTGAATCGTCCTGTCAGGTTCCAATCTATCCCGATCTTTTTTAGCATGTCCAAAGTATAGATCCTTGCTAAATCCGTCCTGAATGACCCCCCAATGAAAGCGATCTGCCGCCGGATCCGGAGATTGACTCCAGACTCCCGCAACACGAGTTCGACTCCGAGTTTTGTGCCACCGAGAAGTACCAAAAGCTGAGTTGTGTTCACGAGCACACTCCTGCTCGACGTGTATGCACGGAGGGATTCGACATTGGCAGGCGGTTTCTCAGTTACCCCTTAGATATTAGTGCTAATTAAGTTCATCATTTTACTTCAGTTAATGCCACCGCTCATCCAGAATAGTATTTAACATTGACAGGGATATGAGGCTTTTGCCTTTGTTAACTGGTTGGATGAAGAATGGCATGGCAGGGCTTGAAGTGTTATCACCAAGCTCGCAGAAGATAACGTAAAGTTGAAGAAGAAACTGGCTGATCTGGAATGTACAATCAGTACGATGAAGCAAGAAAGAATCAATCACAGGAAACAGATGAAAGCAAGAGACAAGAAGGAACTAGCATGTGTAGTTGTGGTTGTCGCATTAGCCATGTTCTATGCGCTGTTTGCAATGATGATTAGGGGTTTTGTTTGACAGTATTGCTAAAGCACATCTAGATGTGCTCTAAGTAATGCACATCTAGGTCCTATGCCATTGATGTTACGCGAAGATTCATGCAAATATTTTTCTTTGTCTTTTTTCTTTTCCTTTCTAGTTTGATTATTACTGGCTTTATCAATAATAAGAGCTCAATGTATTGCTTGCCAACTGTCCTACTCCATTCGTACCGGTACCGGTGCATAATCCCAAAACTCATTCCTTGTTTTTGTCCTGAAAAAGGAAACCAGCCAAATAGCCAATAGGAGTCATGTGCAACCAACCCTAAAAAAGGTGTCCTACACAACCCCGGGGATTTGGAGTGACTGGGTACAAATAATTGCGGTTGATTATATCAGTGGTTAGATAATACGTCAACTCCCGCTTCAATCCCCGCTTCAATTGGCAGTTCTTCTTCTCTGCATACCCCGCTTAAGTGTCCACCATCTTCATCGTCCCCGGCAGGCCGCCCTACACACTGGCACACACTCTGCAACCATGTCGAGCGATAGCGAGGACGATAGTTCGGCCAACAGTCTAGCGCCCAATGATAGGTCAACATTGGAATCATCCCGCTCGTCTTCCATGAGTCCGGCGTCGAGCCCAGACCTCGCTTATATCTGGTTCATGCAAGGGACGCCGCCTCCGGAGTCGTCAAACGACAACCAGACGGATGAGGAGCCGTCGCAGGACGAAGAAGAGGACGACAATGATGAGCTGGAGGAATGGTCGAACGAGGAGGAGGACGACGATGACGACGATGGCGGTGATGAAAAGCTAACGGTCAGCAGCAAGAAGCATCCTCGCCAAGACGATGTCGCTGGGCCATCCAACAAGAACAACAAGAAGAAGAAGGACTAAATTAAGCAGACTGTATATATCTCTGTTTATCCTGTCAATCTCATCGCACACGGTTAGTAATATGTATTCGACACAGATCTTCTACATTATCGCCAACAGGTTGGTTTGTTGAACTATGTGCCCTGACGAGCACACAATTCACAATAAAAGACCGTATGGGCTGTCTATAATGATCGCACACAATTTTGATTAATGACCTGTTTGCCGGGTATCACACACATCATGTTACGTCGAATCGTTTGTGTTCACCTCACTCGTCGCAAAAGGTTCATGGGACCGAACTGTATGCCGTATATCGCACACACCTTGATCTGGCTGCCCGTTTCTGTTGTTCTATCTCATCGCAAACAGTTCGTACAGATCAACCGTATGCCCCTCATCGCACATGCAACTATAATCTGAACCGTGTTTGATGTATCATTCATCGCAAATGTTTTGCATCATTTCTAACGGTTTTCATATAGCACCATTTGCGATTATTTCGTCGCACATAGTTTCTCGAAGGGTCTCTGATCGTAGTGTCGCGTTAGCAGCATCCTGCAGTAGTGATCGTACTTAGCAAGCATTTTATGAAAGGCACCATGAATAAAATGTCAACCACCATCAGTCATTAAATATCTAGGGACTCCAAACCTCGGAAAAATAACTTCTTTAAGCATCTTAATAGAGGTGTTATGATCAACACTACTAGTTGGAATACCTTCTACCCACTTAGTAACGTAATCAGCAACAACTAAAATATGTGTATACCCATTAGAGGATGGAAACGGGTCCATATAATCAAAGCCCCAAACATCAAATGGTTCAATAATAAGTGAATAGTTCATAGGCATTTCTTGACATCTACTAATATTACCAATTCTTTGACATTCACCACAAGACAAGACAAACTTACAAGCATCTTTGAATAGAGTAGGCCAATAAAACCCGGATTGCAATACCTTATGTGCAGTTCTGTCTCCAGCGTGGTGTCCTCCATAAGCCTCAGAGTGAAACTTGCATAGGATCTGTTCCTGTTCATGCTCAGATACACAACGTCTAAAAACACCATCTACTCCTTCTTTATAAAGGTGTGGCTCATCCCAGAAGTAATGTCTTAAATCATAGAAAAACTTTTTCTTTTGCTGGTATGTGAAACTAGGTGGTATAAATTTAGCAACAATGTAATTAGCATAATCAGCATACAATGGAGCAGTACGAGAAGCATTTATGACATCTAATTGTTCATCGGGAAAGCTATCATCTATAGGTAGTGGGTCATCAAGAACATTCTCTAACCTAGACAAGTTGTCTGCAACGGGGTTCTTAGCTCCCTTTATATCAATAATATGCAAATCAAATTCTTGTAGCAAGAGAACCCATCTAACAAGTCTAGGTTTAGCATCTTTCTTTTCCATAAGATATTTAATGCAGCATGATCAGTGTGAACAGTTATTTTAGAATCAATAATATAAGGTCTGAACTTATCACAAGCAAATACAACTGCTAAAAATTCTTTTTCAGTAGTAGCATAATTTCTCTGGGCACTGTCTAGAGTTTTACTAGCATATTGGATAACATTTAATTTCTTATCAACTCTTTGTCCTAGAACAACACCTACAGCATAATCACTAGCATCACACATAATTTCAAAGGGTAAATTCCAATCAGGTGGCTGGACAATAGGTGTTGAAATCAAGGCTTTCTTAAGTATTTCAAATGCTTCTACACAATCATCATCAAAGACAAAAAGGAACATCTTTTTGTAAGAGATTAGTCAGAGGCCTAGAAATTTTTGAGAAGTCTTTAATGAACCTCCTATAAAAACTGACATGACCAAGGAAACTTCTTATACCTTTAATGTCCTTAGGACACGACATCTTTTCAATAGCATCAACTTTAGCTTTATCAACTTCAATACCTCTTTCAGAAAATTTATGCCCCAAGACAATACCTTCATTAACCATAAAGTGGCACTTCTCCCAATTCAAGACAAGATTAGTTTGTTCACATCTCTGCAAAACTCGATCAAGGTTGCTTAAGCAATCATCAAAAGAAGTTCCATACACGGAGAAATCATCCATGAAAACCTCAACAATCTTTTCACAAAAGTCAGAGAATATAGCAGTCATACATCTTTGAAAGGTAGCAGGTGCATTACATAAACCAAAAGGTATACGTCTATAAGCAAAGGTACTGAAAGGGCAAGTGAAAGTGGTCTTTTCCTGATCCTCTTTCGACACAGGTATTTGGGAGAAACCATAATAACCGTCTAGAAAGAAAAAATGTGTATGTTTGGATAATCTTTCTAGCATTTGATCAATAAAAGGTAAAGGGTAATGATCCTTTCTAGTAGCTTTACTTAATTTGCAGAAATCAATTACCATTCTATAACCTGTAACAATTCTTTGTGGGGTCAATTCATCTTTATCATTAGGAACAATAGTAATACCTCCCTTCTTAGGGATACAATGGACAGGACTTACCCACTGACTATCAGCAACAGGATAAATTATACCTGCCTCCAGAAGTTTTAGTATTTCATTTCTTACCACTTCTTTCATCTTAGGATTTAACCGTCGTTGGTGATCAACAACCGGTTTAGCATCTTTCTCCAATTTTATTTTGTGCTGGCATAGAGTGGGACTAATGTCCTTAAGATCATCAAGAGTATATCCAATAGCAGCATGGTGCTTCTTTAGAGTTTTCAATATTTTCTCTTCTTCCTGCTCTGAAAGGTTAGCACTAATAATAACAGGATATATCTTCTTTTCATCAAGATAGGCATATTTAAGTGTATCAGGTAATGGTTTAAGCTCAATTATGGGATCACCCTTGGGTGGAGGAGGATCCCCTAGAATTTCAATAGGCAAGTTGCGTTTCAAAATAGGTTCCTGTTTAAAGAATACTTCATCTATTTCCCTTCTTTCATTCATAAACATATCATTTTCATGGTCTAGCAAATATTGTTCTAAAGGATCATTAGGAGGCACAGTAATAGAAGCAAGACCAATAATTTCATCTTTACTAGGCAATTCTTTATCATGGGGTTGTCTGAAATTTAGCAAAATTTAAAATCATGAGACATATCCCCTAAACCAATAGTAACAATATCCTTTTTGCAGTCTATCTTAGCATTAACAGTATTCAAGAAGGGTCTACCAAATATAATGGGACAAAAGTCATCTTGTGGGGAACCAAGAACAAGAAAATCAGTAGGATATTTAACTTTCCCACACAAGACTTCAACATCTCTAACAATCCCAACTGGTGAAATAGTATATCTATTGGCAAGCTTAATTGTAACATCAATACCTTCTATCTCAGCAGGTGCAATATCATGCATAATTTCTTCCTATAAAGAATGAGGTATTGCACTCACACTAGCACCCATGTCACATAAGCCATGATAGGAGTGATCTCCTATTTTAACAAAAATAACAGGCATGCCTACAACAGGTCTATATTTATTTTTAGTATCGGGTCTAGCAATTCTAGTAGCTTCATCACAGAAGTAAATAACACGCCCATCAGTATTATCGACCAAGAGATCTATAACCATTGCAATAATAGGTTCAACTTTAATTTGCTCAGGGGGTGTAGGTGTTCTAGCATTACTCTTACAAACCACAGTTGAAGCTTTAGCATGATCCTTTATTCTAATAGGGAAAGGTGGTTTCTCAATATAGGCGGTAGGAATAATAGGATCAACATTATAAGTGATAGTCTTTTCTTCAACTTTAATAGGTTCATCTACTTTTACTTCAATGGGAGGATGATATTTAAACCACTTCTCCTTAGGGAGATCAACATGAGTAGCAAATGATTCACAGAAAGAAGCTACTATCTCAGAGTCAAGTCCATATTTAGTGCTGAATTCATGAAAAGCATCGGTATCCATAAAAGATTTAACACAATCAAACTTAGGTGTTATACCTGACTCCTTACCTTCGTTGAGTTCCCAATCTTCAGAGTTGTGTTTAATTATTTCCAATAAATCCATCTGAATTCAATAGTCTTCATCATAAAAGAACCAGTACAAGAAGTATCGAGCATGAAGCGATTATTGAGAGAAAGCCAAGCATAAATTTTTTGAATAATAATTTCTCTTGAGAGATCATGATTTGGGCATGAATATAACATTGACTTAAGCCTCCCCCAAGCTTGAGCGATACTTTCTCCTTCGCGAGGCCAAAAATTATATATATAATTACGATCACGATGAACCAGATGCATAGGATAAAACTTCTGATGAGATTCCAATTTCAATCGGTTGCAGTTCCATGATCCAATATCATCACATAGCCTAAACCATGTCAATGCCTTTCCCTTCAAAGATAAAGGGAAGACCTTTTCTTGATAACATCCTCGGGCATACCTGCAAGCTTAAATAATCCACAAACTTCATCCACATAGATTAGGTGCATATCGGGATGTAATGTTCCATCTCCTCTAAAAGGATTAGCTAGCAGTTTCTCTATCATACCCGAGGGAATTTCAAAGTAAACATTTTCGGTAGGTTCAGTAGGTTGAGGAGCAACTCTTTGCTTTACTGGTCGGGTGAAGATACCCCGAACAAGCCCCTCAAAGGATTATTTTCCATAGTAACAAGTGACAGTAAATTTCAGCACACTACTTACCAAATTCCACGTACCAAAGGCGCTTCACTCCCCGGCAACGGCGCCAGAAAAGAGTCTTGATGACCCACAAGTATAGGGGATCTATCGTAGTCCTTTTGATAAGTAAGAGTGTCAAACCAACGAGGAGCGGAAGGAAATGATAAGTAGTTTTCAGTAAGGTATTCTCTGCAAGCACTGAAATTATCGGTAACAGATGTTTTGTGATAAGGTAATTCATAACGGGTAACAAGTAATAAAAGTAAACAAGGTGCAGTAAGGTGGCCCAATCCTTTTTGTAGCAAAGGACAAGCCTGGACAAACTCTTATATAAAGGAAAGCGCTCCCGAGGACACATGGGAACTATCATCAAGCTAGTTTTCATTGTGCTCATATGATTAACCCCTCTTGCAAGAATCCGCAACTACAAAAGAAGAATTAAGGTAAACCTAACCATAGCATGAAACATATGGATCCAAATCAGCCCCTTACGAAGCAACGCTTAAACTAGGGTTTAAGCTTCTATCACTCTAGCAACCCATCATCTACTTATTACTTCCCAATGCCTTCCCCTAGGCCCAAACAATGATGAAGTGTCATGTAGTCGATGTTCACATAACACCACTAGAGGAATAGACAACATACATCTCATCAAAATATCTAACGAATACCAAATTCACATGACTACTTATAATAAGACTTCTCCCATGTCCTCAAGAACAAACCTAACTACTCACAAATCATATTCATGTTCATAATTAGAGGGGTATTAATATGCATAAAGGATCTGAAAACATATAATCTTCCACCAAATAAACCAACTAACATCAACTACAAGGAGTAATCAACACTACTAGCAACCCACATGTACCAATCTAAGGTTTTGAGACAAAGATCGGATACAAGAGATGAACTAGGGTTTCAGAGGAGATGGTGCTGGTAAGGATGTTGATGGAGATTGAACCCCTCCCGATGAGAGGCTCAATGGTGATGATGATTTCCCCCTCCCGGAGGGATGTTTCCCCGGCAGAACAGCTCCGCCGGAGCCCTAGATTGGTTCCGCCAAGGTTCCGCCTCGAGACGGCGGCGCTTCATCCCGAAAACTTTCTTATGATTTTTTACAGGGCAAAAGACACCTTATACCATAAGATGGGCATCGGGGGGCTTCCAGGTGGCCCATGAAGCAGGGGGCGCGCCCTCCACCCTCGTGGATGGTGGGTGCCCCCCCTCTGGTGCTTTCTTCGCCCAATATTTTTAATATATTCCAAAACTGACTTTCGTGGAGTTTCAGGACTTTTGGAGTTGTGCAGAATAGGTCTCTAATATTTGCTCCTTTTCTAGCCCAGAATTCCAGCTGCCGGCATTCTCCCTCTTCATGTAAACCTTGTAAAATAAGAGAGAAAAGGCATAAGTATTGTGACATAATGTGTAATAACAGCCCATAATGCAATAAATCTCAATATAAAAGCATGATGCAAAATGGATATATCAGAACTCTAGGATAGATCGAACAGAAAGAATAGCTTTGTGTTATTTTAGTATGAACTCTTGAATAGATCAAACAGAAGGAATAGCTTTGAGGTGGTTTCGTACCCTACAAACAATTTATTCTTATGTTCTCTGGTAGATAGGAACTATGGAGTGATTCTTCATCGCACTTTGAGGGGTGGTTATATGATCCAATTATATTAGCACTGTTGAGAGATTGCACTAGTGAAAGTACGGACCCTAGGCCTCATTTTCAAGCATTGCAACACCGTTTTTGTGCCTGTTTACTATTTGCTACCTTGATGTTTTTATGTATTCAGATTATAAAAATATATTTCTACCATCCATATTACACTTTTATCACCATCTCTTTGCCGAACTAGTGCACCTATACAAATTTCCATTGTATTGGGTGTGTTGGGGACACAAGAGATTTCTTGTATTTGATTGCAGGGTCGTTTGAGAGAGACCATCTTCATCCTACACCTCCCACGGCTTGATAAACCTTAGGTCATCCACTTGAGGGAAAATTGCTACTGTCCTACAAAACTCTGCGCTTGGAGGCCCAACACGAGTCTACAAGAATAAAGTTGCGTAGTAGACATCAGGTCACTGAAGAAATCATGTTGCAAGTAATCATGTGAACTTGATATGTGTTTGATATTTTGATAGTATGTATGTTGTGATTCCCTTAGTGGTGTCATGTGAACGTCGACTACATGACACTTCATCATATTTGGGCCTAAGGGAATGCATTGTGGAGTAGTTATTAGATGATGGGTTACGAGAGTGACAGAAGCTTAAACCCTAGTTTATGCGTTATTCTGTAATGGACCGATTGGATCCAAAAGTTTGATGCTATGGTTAGAATTTATTCGTAATACTTTTCTCATAATTGTGGATGCTTGCGAGAGGGTTAATCATAAGTAGGAGGTGTGTTTAAGTAAGAACAGCACCTATGCACCGGTCCACCCACATATCAAATTATCAAAGTAGCAAACACGAATCGAACCAACATGGTGAAAGTGAATAGATGAAATTCCCGTGTACCCTCAAGAATGCTTTGCTTATTATAAGAGACTGTTTTGGCCTGTCCTTTGCCTCGAAAGGATTGGGCTACCTTGCTGCACTTTTGCTACTATTATCGTTACTTGCTCGTTACAAATTATCTTGCTATCAAACTACTCTGTTACTTACAATTTTAGCAACTTGCAGACATTACCTTGCTGAAAACCACTTGTCATTTCCTTTTGTTCCTCGTTGGGTTCGACACTCTTACTTATCAAAAAGAGCTACAATTGATCCCCTATACTTGTGGGTCATCATGCATCTCCTAGATAGATCTTGCGTGAGCGTAGGAATTTTTTTGAAATTGCATGCTACGTTTCCTAACAGTGGCATCCGAGCCAGGCCTATGCATAGATGATATGCACGAGTAGAACACAAAGAATTGTGGGCGGTGATCATCATACTGCTTACCACCAATGTCTATTTTGATTCGGCAGTATTGTTGGATGAAGTGGCACGGACCAACCTTACATGACCACGTTCATGAGACCGGTTCCACCGACAGACATGCAACTAGTTTTGCATAAAGGTATCTGGTGGGTGTCTGTTTCTCCTACTTTAGTTGAATCCTTATTGAAGGTTAAAACGACAAACTTGATAAACCACTGTTGTGGTTTTGTTGCGTAGGTAAGAATGGTTCTTGCTAGAAGCCCGTAGCAGCCACGTAAAACTTGCAACAACGAAGTAGAGGAAATCTAACTTGTTTTTGCAGGGCATGTTGTGATGTGATATGGTCAAGACATGATGTGATATGCATTATTGTATGAGATGATCATGTTTTGTAAAAAGTTATCGACAACCAGCAGGAGCCTTATGGTTATCTCTTTATTGTATGAAATGCAGACACCATGTTATTTCTTTACTTTATCACTATGCGTTAGCGATAGTTGTAGAAGCAATAGTTGGTGAGACGACCACGACACAACGATGGAGATCAAGGTGTCGAGCCAGTGACAATGGAAACCATGATGATGCTTTGGAGATGGAGATCAAAAGCACAAGATGATGATGGCCATATCATGTCACATATTTTGATTGCATGTGATGTTTATCTTTTATGCATCTTATATTGCTTAGTACAGAGGTAGCGTTATAAGATGATCCCTTAACTAAATTTCAAGGTATAAGTGTTCTCCCTGAGTATGCACCGTTGCGACAGTTTGTCGTGTTGAAACACCATGTGATGATCGGGTGTGACAGACTGTACGTTCACATACGACGGGCGCAAGACAGTTTTGCACATGCGGAATACTCGGGTTAAACTTGATGAGCCTGGCATGTTCAGACATGGCCTCAGAACACTAGAGACCGAAAGGTCGAACGTGAATCATATAGTAGATATCATCAACATAGAGATGTTCACCATTGATGACTACTCCATCTCACTTGATGATCGGACATGGTTTAGTTGATTTGGATCACGTATTATTTAGATGACTTGAGGGATGTCAATCTAAGTGGGAGTTCTTAAGTAATTTGATTCATTGAACTTAATTTATCATGAACTTAGTCCTGATAGTATTTGCATATCTATGTTGTAGATCAATAACATGCGATATAGCTCCTATATATTTTTGATATGTTCCTAGAGAAAACTTGAAAGATGATAGTAGCTATAATGCAGACTGGGTCCGTGATCTAAGGATTATCCTCATTGCTGCATGATGACCCACAAGTATAGAGGATCTATCGTAGTCCTTTCGATAAGTAAGAGTGTCGAACCCAACGAGGAGCAGAAGGAAATGATAAGCGGTTTTCAGCAAGGTATTCTCTGCAAGTACTGAAATAAGTGGTAACAGATAGTTTTGTGATAGGATAAATTGTAAAGAGAAACAAGTAACAAAAGTAAATAAAGTGCAGCAGGGTGGCCCAATCCTTTTGTAGCAAAGGACAAGCCGGAACAAACTCGTATAATAGGAAAAGCGCTCCCAAGGACACATGGGAATATCGTCAAGCTAGTTTTCATCACGTTCATATGATTCGCGTTCGATACTTTGATAATTTGATATGTGGGTGGACCGGTGCTTGGGTGCTGTTCTTAGTTGAAAAAGCATCCCACTTATGATTAACCTCTATTGCAAGCATCCGCAACTACAACAAAAGTATTAAGGTAAACCTAACCATAGCATGAAACATATGGATCCAATTCAGCCCCTTACGAAGCAACGCATAAACTAGGGTTTAAGCTTCTGTCACTCTAGCAACCCATCATCTACTTATTACTTCCCAATGCCTTCCTCTAGGCCCAAATAATGGTGAAGCGTTATGTAGTCGACGTTCACATAACACCACTAGAGGCTAAACAGCACACATCTTATCAAAATATCAAACGAATACCAAATTCACGTGACTACTCATAGCAAGACTTCTCCCTTGTCCTCAGGAACGAACGTAATTACTCACAAAGCATATTCATGTTCATAATAAGAGGGGTAATAATATGCATATAGGATCTGAACATATGATCATCCACCAATTAAACCAACTAGCATCAACTACAAGGAGTAATCAACACTACTAGGAACCTACTAGCACCAATCCCGGACTTTGAGACAAGAATTGGATACAAGAGATGAACTAGGGTTTGGAGATGAGATGGTGCTGGTGAAGATGTTGATGGAGATTGCCCTCTCCCCAATGAGAGGATCATTGGTGATGACGATGGTGATGATTTCCCCCTCCGGGAGGGAAGTTTCCCCGGCAGAACAGCTCTGCCGAAGCTCTAGATTGGATCCGCCAAGGTTTCGCCTCGTGGCGGCGGAGTCTCATCCCGAAAAGTTCCTTCCTATTTTTTTCTCATCGAAAGACCTCATATAGGAGAAGATGGACGCCGGAGAGCCACCAGGGGGGGCCACGAGGTAGGGGGCGCGCCCCCCACCCTTGTGAGAAGGGTGTGGGCCCCCTGGCCTTCATCTTTTGCAAGGATTTTTCTTTATTTATTTTAAGACGTTCCGTGGAGTTTCAGGACTTTTGGAGTTGCGCAGAATAGGTCTCTAATATTTGCTCCTTTTCCAGCCCAGAATTCCAGCTGTCGGCATTCTCCCTCTTTATGTAAACCTTGTAAAATAAGAGAGAATAGCCATAAGTATTGTGACATAAAGTGAAATAATAGTCCATAATGCAATAAATATTGATATAAAAGCATGATGCAAAATGGACGTATCACTGCACAGAAGAATTATGTCCTTGATGCACCACTGGGTGACAAAACTATTGCAGGAGCAGATGCAGACATTATGAATGTTTGGCAAGCTCGATATGATGACTACTTAATAGTTTAGTGCGCCATGCTTTACGTCTTAGAACCGGGACTTAAAAATGTTTTGAACACCACGGAGCATATGAGATGTTCCAAGAGCTAAAATTGGTATTTTAGACTCATGCCCGTGTCGAGAGGTATGAGACCTCTGACAAGTACTTTGCCTACAAGATGGAGGAGAATAACTCAGCCAGTGAGCATGTGCTCAGAATCTTTGGGCACTACAATCGCTTGAATCAAGTGGGAGTTAATCTTCCAGATAAGATAGTGATTGGCAGAGTTCTCTAGTCACTATCACCAAGCTACTAGAACTTCGTGATGAACTATAATGTGCAAGTGATAACGGAAAAAATTCTCGAGCTCTTCATGATGCTAAAATTGGCGAAGGTAGAAATCAAGAAAGAGCATCAAGTGTTGATGGTTAACAAGACCACTAATTTCAAGAAAAAGGGCAAAGGAAAATAAAGGGAACTTCAAGAAGAATGACAAGCAAGTTGCCACTCCCATGAAGAAGCCCAAAGCTAGACCTAAGCGTGAAACTGAGCGCTTCTACTGCAAAGGGAATGGTCACTGGAAGCGGAACTACTCCAAATACTTGGCGAATAAGAAGGATGGCAAAGTGAAAAAAGATATATTTGATATGCATGGTATTAATGTGTACTTTACTAGTGTTCATAGTGTCGGTGTACAAAAGTAGGGGTCCTTTTTTGTACCCCTTTACTTGTGCGCGGGCAGTCGCAGCCACACGCCTGCGGCCACGCTTGGTGGAGAAGAGGAAGCAAAGACCCAAGACTACCAGAGCAGTGCCAAGCCGAAGGCACGAGAAGCAAAGGGACAAGGTGGGATTTCCCCGGCAAGAGCCTTGCCGGGGGAGCTTGCGTAGCCCCCGCAAGAGTCTTGCCGGGGCAACTTGCCCAACACCAACAAGGCCACCGCCCTTGAGTCTAGGAGTCCCGACGCCATCAACCACATCGGAACCAAGGCTTGGGAGGCGCCTCCTTGGTGGCATGCAGACCTTTGTGAAGACAAAGGGCCTGTGAGGCCTAGATAGGAACCAAGAAACAAGACAACAGCAAGGCTCCTCGCCAAGGATGCCCACGAGGCCCCGGCAAGCCTCCTGCCAAAGATACCCATGAGGCCCCGGCAAGACTCTTGCCGAGGGTGCCCACAAGGCCCCGGCAAGACCCCTACCGGGAAGATCAGCAAGATCGCGGCAAGGCCTTGCCGCCCCGTCGCCAGCCCAGCTCAGCGACCGACCCACCAACTAAGCAGGTACCCACGTGGCAGTACGTGGCTCCTAGGCCAACCAGTCAAGCACCTATGTGGTGGCATGCAGATCTTCATTAAGATCCTGCCACCATGCCAGCTCAGCAGCCTGCCAGCCTACATGGCACTGCACGCCTCGTTGACCTGGACGCGTGTCGAAGCAAGGTGAAGCGGCGACAGACGGGACAGGATTCATTACCATCCCCGATAAAGCAAGAGGACACCTAAGTAGCACATTTAATGTGTGTTGTCCTGTGATGTCAGGCGATAAGCTTGACCACTGTATAACTTTCCACCTCCTGTGTGCCACTGTGGCAGCCCCTTTGACTATAAAAGGAGGCCCGCGGCGTACCATGAGAGGATTTGGACTTTTTGGACCCTGCACGCTTTGTAGCTAGTCCAAGAACACCAGATAAACACAAACCAGCGGGAGTAGGGTATTACGCATCACTTGCAGCCCGAACCTGGATAAACTCCCTGCTACCTCTTGAGCACTTGTGTTGGTTTTCCCTTGAAGAGGAAAGGGTGGTGCAGCAAAGTAGCGTAAGTATTTCCCTCATTTTTTGAGAACCAAGGTATCAATCCAGTAGGAGGCTACGCGTCAGTCCCTCGCACCTACACAAAACAAATAAATCCTTGCAACCAACGCGATAAGGGGTTGTCAATCCCTACACGGTCACTTACGAGAGTGAGATCTGATAGATATGATAAGATAATATTTTTGGTATTTTTATGGTAAAGATGCAAAGTAAAATAAAAGCAAAGGAAATAACTAAGTATTGGAAGATTAATATGATGAAGATAGACCCGGGGGCCATAGGTTTCACTAGTGGCTACTCTCAAGAGCATAGGTATTTTACGGTGGGTAAACAAATTACTGTTGAGCAATTGACAAAATTGAGCATAGTTATGAGAATATCTAGGTATGATTATTTATATAGGCATCACGTCCGAGACAAGTAGACCGACTCCTGCATGCATCTACTATTATTACTCCACACATCGACCGCTATCCATCATGCATCTAGAGTATTAAGTTCATAAGAACAGAGTAATGATTTAAGCAAGATGACATGATGTAGAGGGTGAGGGAGTCCTGGATTAGGGGCTATCCGGACAGCCGGACTATATCCTTTGGCCGGACTGTTGGACTATGTAGATACAAGATTGAAGCCTTCGTCCTGTGTCCGGATGGGACTCTCCTTGGCGTGGAAGGCAAGCTTGGCAGTCCGGATATGTAGATCTCCTTCCTTGTAACCGACTCTGTGTAACCCTAGCCCCATCTGGTGTCTATATAAACCGGGGGGTTTAGTCCGTAGGACCAACAACAACAATCATACCATTGGCTAGCTTCTAGGGTTTAGCCTCTTTGATCTCGTGGTAGATCAACTCTTGTACTACTCATATTATCAAGAACAATCAAGCAGGACGTAGGGTATTACCTCCATGAAGAGGGCCCGAACCTGGGTAAACATCGTGTCCCCTGCCTCCTGTTACCATCCGCCTAGACGCACAGTTCAGGACCCCCTACCCGAGATCCGCCGGTTTTGACACTGGCATTGGTGCTTTCATTGAGAGTTCCTCTATGTCGTCATCGTTAGGCTTGATGGCTCCTTCGATCATCGATAGTGATGCAGTCCAGGGTGAGACTTTTCTCCCCGGATAGATCTTCGTATTCGGCGGCTTTGCACTGCAGGCCAACTCGCTTGGCCATCTGGAGCAGATCGAGAGTTACGCGCCTGGCCACCAGGTCAGGTTTGGAAGCTTAAACTACACGGACGACATCCGCGGAGACTTGATCTTCGACGGATTCGAGCCCCTGCCAAGTGCGCCGCACGGTCACGGTGAGCATGATTTAGCTCTACCATCGGACAGTGTTCAGGAGACCGCACCGGCAACCGCTCCGACCCTCAATTCGGAGCCAATTGTGCCATCCATGGACGGGTGGATAGACCCGGCCACGGAGGCCGCATTCTCAGCGGCGATCGAGCCGAGTATCGACCTTACCCTTCATGAGAGCCATGACGCCAAACTGCCGGATTCTTCCCCGGCCACGGACTCCGAACCGCCTGCGCCCGTGCCTATCGAATCCGACTGGGCGCCGATCATGGAGTTCACCTCCGCGGATATCTTTCAGCACTCGCCCTTCGACGACATACTGAACTCATTAAGGTCTCTCTCCTTGTCAGGAGAGTCCTGGCTGAACTATGTCCGGCAGGATTGGGATGCGGATGATGAAGAAATTCGCTGCCCACCCACCACCCACTTAGTAGCCACTGTCGACAATTTGACCAACATGCTCGACTTCGACTCCGAAGACATCGACGGTATGGACAACGATGCAGGAGATGAACAAGAACCACTGCCCACAGGGCACTGGATAGCCACCTCATCATATGATATATATATATATATATATGGTGGACACACCCAAAGAAGGAATGGCGACGGGACAACGGAGGATGACCCCTCCAAGAAGCAACCCAAGCGCCGACGTCAGCGGCGCCGCTCTAAGTCTCGCCAAGGCAAAAGCGGTGATATCGGCACAGGAGATAATAGCACTCCGGACAGTGCCGAGGATGACGACAATCCCCTCCAGCAAGATTTAGAGCAGGAGGATGGAGAAGCCAGCCCTCTCGAGAGAGCGGCAGATGGAGAGGCGGAGGATGATAATTACATGCCTCCCTCCGAAGACGAGGCAAGCCTCAATGATGATGAATTTGTCGCGCCTGAGGATCCTGTCGAGCAAGAGCGCTTCAAGCGCCGGCTTATAGCCACGGCAAATAGCCTTAAGAAAAAGCAACAACAGCTTCGAGCTGATCAAGATTTGCTAGCTGACAGATGGACTGAAGTTCTTGCGGCCGAGGAATATGAACTCGAACGCCCCTCCAAGAGTTACCCAAAGCGCAGGTTGCTACCCCGACTGGAGGAGGAAGCATTAAAACCTACATCTCCAGTGTATGACGCAGCTGATCGGCCACCTCGTGGCCGTGACAGAGAGGCATTTCAGCCAAAAGCTGAGCCCGCACCCCGACGCCACTCAAATAAAAATGTCAAGGCATGGGGAAACACGCTACACCTGCGAGATGTATTGGAGGACAAAGCAAAACACGCAAGATCGATCTATGGATCATGAGGGCGCGCCACTACGCGAGACGATAACCATCACGCCGGATATAGTAAAAGTAAATCCGGCCGGGCCGAACACAGCGGACAAGACAAATTTGAGCTGCGTCGTGATATAGCCCAGTACAGAGGCACCGCACACCCCATATGCTTCACAGACGAAGTAATGGATCACCAAATCCCAGAGGGTTTCAAACCCATAAATATCGAATCATACGACGGTACAACAGATCCTGCGGTATGGATCGAGGACTTCCTCTTGCACATCCACATGGCCCGGGGTGACGATCTACACGCCATCAAATACCTCCCACTCAAACTCAAAGGACCAGCTTGGCATTGACTCAACAGCCTGCCAGCAGAATCCATTGGCTGTTGGGAAGATCTGGAAGCCGCATTCCTCGACAACTTCCAGGGCACTTATGTGCGACCACCAGATGCCGATGACTTGAGCCACATAATTCAGCAGCCAAAGGAATCAGCCAGGCAATTCTGGACACGGTTCCTGACATAGAAAAATCAAATCATCGACTGTCCGGATGCAGAGGCCCTAGCAGCTTTTAAGCACAACATCCATGATGAGTGGCTTGCCCGGCACCTTGGCCAGGAAAAGCCGAAATCTATGGCAGCCCTCACGACACTCATGACCTGCTTTTGCATGGGAGAGGACAGCTGGTTGGCTCACAGCAATAACATATCAAAGAACCATGGTACTTCAGATACCAAGGATAGCAATGGCAGGTCAGTCGCAACAAACACAAGCGTCGCATCAACAGCGACAATACCGAGGATATGTCAGTCAATGTCGAATTCAGAGGATCTAAACCCGGTCAGCAGAAAAAGCCATTCAAAAGAAGCACTCCGGGCCCGTCCAGTTTGGACCTTATACTCGATCGCTCGTGTCAAATACACGGCACCCCCGACAAGCCAGCCAACCACACCAACAGGGAATGTTGGGTGTTCAAGCAGGCCGGCAAGTTAAATGCCAAAAACAAAGATAAGGGGTTACATAGCAATGACGAGGAGGAGCCTCGGCCGCCGAACACCAGAGGACAGAAGAGGTTCCCCCACAAGTGCGGACGGTGAACATGATATACGCAACCCACATCCCCAAGAGGGAGCGGAAGCGTGCGCTAAGGGACGTATATGCATTGGAGCTAGTCGCCCCAAAGTTCAACCCATGGTCCTCCAGTCCGATCACCTTCGATCGCAGGGACCACCCCACTAGTATCCGTCATGGCGGATTCGCCGCATTGGTCCTAGACCCAATCATCGACGGATTTCACCTCACTCGAGTCCTTATGGATGGCGGCAGCAGCCTGAACCTGCTTTATCAGGACACAATGCGCAAAATGTATATAGACCCCTCAAGGATCAAACCCACAAAAACGACCTTCAAAGGCGTCATACCAGGTGTAGAGGCCCATTGCACAGGCTCAGTCACACTGGAAGTGGTCTTCGGATCCCCGGGTAACTTCCGAAGCGAGGAGTTAATCTTCGATATAGTCCTGTTCCGCAGTGGCTATCACGCACTGCTTGGGCGAACCGCATTTGCGAGATTCAATGCGGTACCGCATTATGCATACCTCAAGATCAAGATGCCAGGACCTCAGGGGGTCATTACAATCAATGGAAACACAGAGTGCTCTCTCCGCATGGAGGAGCACACTGCGGCCCTCGCAGCAGAAGCACAAAGCAGCCTCTGAAGGCAATCCACCAGTTCGGTGATTAAACACCTGGACACCGTCAAGTGCGCCTGGAGTAATCTGCAACAAGATCGCCTGGCACGTTCCGAGCTCACATAGCAATGCGGCCCCCACCCCAATCCCAGCCAAACGGCGAAATTCGTGCCACGCGTACATAATTATGCATTGAAAATACCATGGGCATGGGTGGGGGCATGACTACGGCACGCCCCAAAACGCGGCTCAACCGCACTAGGGGCTTCCCGCTTTGTTATTTTTTCTCTCTTTCAGGACTTTACTCTCTGGAAACCCCGTCCGGCAGTATGATTGCCGGACACATGATACAACAACCAAGGAGGCAGAAAGCTACGTCGCACCATGGAACTCCCAGGTGGTCTCCAATAACGAGTGAAATACCTGCTTTAAATATCATTCCTTAGCTTGCCCTTGGAGGGGACATGTCAAATAGTCCTACTTTTTGCTTATCGCACTACTTGTATCATTATGCTTCGACGCACCTTTTTTGAATAAACAATGCATAGCACTAGACTATTACCGCATTCTATATTCTTTTTTATATATATGTTCATTCATGACATTCAGCACCCGTACACTCTGGTACGGCTAATACGCCAGGGGCTTAAGCGTACCCCAAAATAAGGCGTGAGAAGTCCGAACACTTTCGACAGTGCGGCACCCCGAACTTATAGCATTATATGCATCAGCTCCGAATCATGTCTTGGGTCAATAGTTGGGTTTGCCCGGCTCCCATGTTTTGGTACCTTACGTTCCGCTATATTGGCTAAGGTAGCACTGGGAGAACTAGTGCGATTGTGCCCCGGTTCATCTGGGCAAGCACCTCAGTAGAGAAAGCTAAAACTGACTATCATGATAAGGCGAGAGCTGGTCGCTGTTCGAGAGGTCTCGAGTCCCTAAAGACTTATGCCGCTTAGGGCGAGGAGTCGGCTTTGTCCGACTTAGGCGTGTATAGCACCCTGAATTCGGCCTTCCGAATACTAGGGGCTTCGCCAAAATTTAAAATTGTAGACTTCTATGGCTAAGTGAGAGTGATAAGGCATTATAGTCGGATTGCCTTGTTCGTTGTGCTGAGCACCTCCCTCGAAGGACCCAACAATGGGAAAAAGAGTGCTCAGATTTATCCCGAACACCCCAGCACTCGTGACATGGGGGCAGAAGCCGGTGACTGGCCATCTCTCAGATTTGATAAACAGCCACACAGAAGGTAATATTTTAAATTAAAACAAGCGTTGCATAGCGCACATGAACAAGTTTTCATAATACAGGATCACACGAGTTAGTTCATTCAAAAATTACATCCTTCACACACTCGTCCGCCACAAGACGGGCACCCTTCAGGACACCCTCATAATACATTTCAGGGTGGCGATGCTCCTTGCTCTGCGGTGGCCCCTCCTTCACCAGCTTCTCGGCGTCCATCTTGGCCCGGTGCACCTTCGCACGGGCAAAAGCCCGATGTGCACCTTCGATGCAGACGGACCGCTTTATTACTTCCAGCCGTGGGCAGGCATCCACAAGCCGCCTCACCAGGCCGAAGTAGTTGTTGGGAAGGGAGTCGCCAGGCCACATCCGAACTATAAGGCCCCTCATGGCCTATTCGGACGCCTTGTGCAGCTCGACCAGTTGCTTAAGCTGGTCGCTCACAGGCATCGGGTGTTCGGTCCCAGTATACTGAGACCAGAACGACTTCTCCGTCGAGCTTCCCTCCTCGGCCTGGTAGTACTTTGCCGCATCCGACACGCTGCGGGGAAAATCTGCGAATGCTCCTGGAGAGCTCCGGACTCGGGTAAGTAACAAGTAATTTACTTTCACACGCTTACTTTGCATAATGAATGCCTTACCCGCCGCTATCTTCCTCATCGCCTCAATTTCCTGGAGGGCCTTTTGGGCTTCAGCCTTGGCATGCTTTGTGCTCTCGAGGGCCGCGGCAAGCTCAGACTCTCGCGTCTTCGAGTCAAGCTCCAAAGTCCCGTGCTTCTTCACGAGAGCCTGGAGCTCTTGCTGCACCTCGCCCACCCGTGTCTCTTGTTTCTCCCGCTCGGTGCGCTCCTCGGCCACTTTGTTTTCGGCCTCGGATAGCGCTTGCTTCAGGGTCGCCACTTCGGTTGTGGCCCCTGGCACATCCATGATGATCCTATCATTTTGCAACCACATCTTTATATATATATAGACAAGGTAGTACTTACCCTTGTTCTCCTCGAGCTACCTCTTGGCAAGGCCGAGCTCTTTCTCGAACCGCTCGAGGTTCTGCTTTAGTGCGGCAACCTCCGCAGTCAGTGCGGCAGAGGTCAGCAGCGAAGCCTGCATACGCATATAGACATACTTGTATTAGACTCCTGCATATGTTATTTGATCCTCTATTTGGCTTTTCTTTGTGAACACCAAACAGAGCATCAGGGGCTACTGTCTATGCGGTAATATTTTCCTATATTTTAAATACTTACCTCAAAGCCTGTTAGAAGGCTGGCACAGGCTTCAGTTAGTCCGCTCTTGGCGGACTGAACCTTCTTGATCAGCGCACTCATAATAGTGTGGTGCTCTTTGTCGATGAAAGCGTCGCGAAGCGCTCCCAGCAGGTTGTCCGATGCCTCTGGATAGACAGAGGTCACCGGCACGGGTGGCTTGCCCCTCTTGGCAGGGGGGCGCCTGCCGGAGTCCGGAACCACTGGAGGTTCCAGCGCGGTGTTTGGCTGAGGGCCGAACTTGGAGCCCTTGGGAGTCTTGCTCCCTTTGCGCCTAGAGTCTGGAAGGTCACCTTGAGGCGCCTCCAGGACTACCTCCCCTTGGTTCGGTGCCCCTTGAGACAATACCTCGACATTATCCGTAGGGCAAGGAGAGGTGGCGGTTGGAAGTGACTCGCTATTCATATCCGACGAGTCCAAGGAACCGTCTGACGAGGATACGTCGATGCGGGTTCGGGGCGGACTGCATGATCATATTCGACGTTAGGAGAAGCAGTGCAATAAAAGTATGCTATGAGTTACTCTGGTATCCGAATACTTACGACTTCACCAGGGGCTTGGCCCTGAGTAACCACTCGTCTTCGCTATCTGCGGCGGTGGTGGAACAGTCCGGAAGGAGAGTCCTTCCCTTCTTGGACCCTCCGGCCTCCCGGTTGGGGCGGCCTTCCTGTTCCTGTCTCCCTCGGCCGGAGGGGGAGAACCATCATCTTCCTCCTCCTCGTTTTCACGGTAGGAGTGCATATCGGAGTTATCGGACGATGAGTCCGATACCACCTGGCGCCGGGAACTCTTTCGGGTTCCCGTGGCCTTCTTCTTGATCTTCTTCTCCGGCACCTCATAAGGAGCCGGAGTCCGCATCTCCGTCAGGAGAGCGTCTGCAGGGTCTTCGGGCAGAGGGGCCGGACAGTCAATCTGCTCCGATGTCTCCACCCAGTCCTGTCAAAGGCATGGGAGCTCTAACCCCGCACATGGGTAAACTATGGAAAATAAATACCCTACGAGATGTACAGAACTTACCGGATTCGCAGGGCGCGTCGCGCTTAGCCCGCGGTCCTCGGTAAGGCGAGGGGGGACCTCGGTGCCCTTGAACAGCACCTTTCAGACGTCCTTATGCGTCGTGTCGAAGAGCTCGCTTAGAGTCTTGTGCTGGGCCGGGTCGAACTCCCATAAGTTGAAAGCCCGTTGTTGACACGGGAGGATCCGGCGGAAGAGCATGACCTGGACTATGTTGACAAGCTTGAGTTTCTTGCCTATCATGTTCCGGATACACTTCTGGAGTCCGTCCAGCTCCACCGATGAGCCCCAAGACAGGCCCTTCTCCTTCCAGGAAGCGAGCCGCGTGGGGATTCCGGATCGAAACTTGGGAGCCGCCACCCAGTTGTTGTCGCGCGGCTCGGTGATGTAGAACCACCCCGATTGCCACCCCTTTATGGTCTCCACGTAGGAGCCCTCGAGCCATGTAATGTTGGGCATTTTGCCCACCATGGCTCCACCGCATTCCGCTTGTTGGCCGCCTACTACCTTCGGTTTGACATTGAAGGTCTTCAGCCATAGGCCGAAGTGGGGCCGGACACGGAGGAAAGCCTCGCACACGAAGATGAACGGCGAGATGTTGAGGATGAAATTCGGGGCCAGATCATGGAAGTCTAGCCCATAATAGAACATAAGGCCGCAGACGAATGGATGGAGGGGAAACCCCGGTCCGCGGATGAAGTGTGTGAGGAAAACCACCCTTTCATAAGGTTCCGGGGTAGGGACAATCTGCCCCGCGGCTAGCAGCCGATGCGCGATATCCGCGGCTAAGTATCCGGCCCCGCGCAGCTTTTTGATGTCTCCCTCCGTGACGGAAGAGACCATCCACTTGCTCCGCTCCGGACATGTTTGGAGAGGGTTGAGGAGAAGGATGTGGACTTGGGCGCTGGAGCTCGAGTGCGCGAGAATGGATAAGCAAGAGGAAGAAGGTGTGGGTAGAAAAAGGTGAACCCTTATCCCTTTATAAGGGCGGACGAAACTATGCGCCCCCACCAGCCTGGTAAAACTCGCTTATCCCCCAAGCATCGTAATTGATGGTGTGGTTGGGTTACCCACATCCGTATTGATGGGAATCCCGTAATAAGGGGACATGATCTCTGCATCGACAAGACGTGCCAAGGAAACCGCCTCGCGAAACAGTCTGACGTTGGTTGTGAAAAACGATTCGAATGGTGACCTGGCTATGGTGTGATGTCACACTATGGAATGCGTCGGCAAATTAGATTTGTGGAAATATTATTCTCCCTACGGTTGTATGTGGAACTTGTTTTGCAGAGCCGGACACGATCCTCATGTTCAAAATCTTCTATGAAGTATTCGGAGGAGGAACCCGCCTTGCAATGCCGATGACAATCTGCGCGTCGGACTTGTCGTCATTGAAGCATGGTTCAGGGGCTACTGAGGGAGTCCTGGATTAGGGGGTATCCGGACGGCCGGACTATATCCTTTGGCTGGACTATTGGACTATGAAGATACAAGATTGAAGACTTCGTCCCGTGTCCGGATGGGACTCTCCTTGGCATGGAAGGCAAGCTTGGCAGTACGGATATATAGATCTCCTTCCTTGTAACCGACTCTATGTAAGCCTAGCCCCCTCCGGTGTCAATAAACCGGAGGGTTTAGTCCGTAGGACCAACAACAACAATCATACCATAGGCTAGCTTCTAGGGTTTTAGCCTCTACGATCCCGTGGTAGGTCAACTCTTGTAATACTCATATCATCAATATCAATCAAGCAGGACGTAGGGTATTACCTCCATCAAGAGGGCCCGAACCTGGGTAAACATCGTGTCCCGTGCCTCCTGTTACCATCCGCCTAGACGCACAGTTCGGGACCCCCTACCTGAGATCTGCCGGTTTTGACACCGACAGAGGGATAAACTCATGCAATATGATAAAAAAACCATCTTGTCATCCTCGATAGCAACAATACAATACGTGCCTTGATGCCCCTACTGTCACTGGGAAAGGACACCGCAAGATTGAACCCAAAGCTAAGCACTTCTCCCATTGCAAGAAACATCAATCTAGTAGGCCAAACCAAACTGATAATTCGAAGAGACTTGCAAAGATAACCAATCATACATAAAAGAATTCAGAGAAGATTCAAATATTGTTCATAGATAAACTTGATCATAAACCGACAATTCATCAGTCTCAACAAACACACCGCAAAAAGAAGATTACATCGAATAGATCTCCACAAGAGAGGGGGAGAACTTTGTATTGAGATCCAAAAAGAGAGAAGAAGCCATCTAGCTAATAACTATGGACCCGAAGGTCTGAGGTAAACTACTCACACTTCATCAGAGAGGCTATGGTGTTGATGTAAAAGTCCTCCATGATCGATGCCCTCTCCGACGGAGCTCCGGAACAGGCCCCAAGATGGGATCTCGTGGATGCAGAAAGTTACGGCGGTGGAATTAGGGTTTTGGCTCCATATCTGATCGTTTGGGGGTACGTAGGTATATATAGGAGGAAGAAGTACGTCGGTGGAGCAATAGGGGGCCCATGA
>NC_041386.1:541143510-541149257 GCF_002162155.2 Triticum dicoccoides | reverse complement strand
TGGCCTCCCTGTTGGTTGCTTGATGTAGGGTCCATGTCTCCTAGGTCTTGTTCGTTCCAAAAATCATGTTCCCAAAAGTTTTATTCCGTTCTGACACTGTTTGATATTCCTTTTCTTCGAAACCCTAAAATAGGCAAAAAACAGGAATTCTGGGCTGGTCCTCCGATTAGTAGGTTAGTCCCAAAAATAATATAAAAGTGGATAATAAAGCCCAATAATGTCCAAAACAGAAGATAATATAGCATGGAGCAATCAAAAATTATAGATATGTTGGAGACGTATCAAGCATCCCCAAGCTTAATTCTTGCTCGTCCTCGAGTAGGTAAATGATAAAAAACAGAATTTTTGATGTGGAATGCTACTTGGCATAATATCAATGTAATTCTCCTTAATATTGGTATGAATATTCAGATCTGAAGGATTCAAGACAAAAGTTTAATATTGACATAAAAAATAATAATACTTCAAGCATACTAACTAAGTAATTATGTCTTCTCAAAATAACATGGCCAAAGAAAGTTATCCCTACAAAATCATGTAGTCCGGCTATGCTCTATCTTCACCACACAAAGTATTTAAATCATGCACAACCCCGATGACAAGCCAAGCAATTGTTTCATACTTTTGGTGTTCTCAAACTTTTTCAATCTTCACGCAATACATGAGCGTGAGCCATGGACATATCACTTTAGGTGGAATAGAATGGTGGTTGTGGAGAAGACAAAAAGGGAGAAGATAGTCTCACGTCAACTAGGCGTATCAACGGGCTATGGAGATGCCCATCAATAGATATCAATTTGAGTGAGTAGGGATTGCCATGCAACGGATGCACTAGAGCTATAAGTGTATGAAAGCTCAACAAAAGAAACTAAGTGGGTGTGCATCCAACTTGCTTACTCACGAAGACCTAGGGCATATTGAGGAAGCCCATCATTGGAATATGCAAGCCAAGTTCTATAATGAAAAATTCCCACTAGTATATGAAACTGATAACATAGGAGACTCTCTACTATGAAGATCATGGTGCTACTTTGAAGCACAAGTGTGGTAAAAGGATAGTAGCATTGTCCCTTCTCTCTTTTTCTCTCTTTTTTTATTTGGGCCTTTTCTCCCTTTTTTGGCCTCTTTTTTTATTTTTTCGTCCGGAGTCTCATCCCGACTTACGGGGGAATCATAGTCTCCATCATCCTTTCCTCACTGGGACAATGCTCTAATAATGATGATCATCACCCTTTTATTTTCTTACAACTCAAGAATTACAACTCGATACTTAGAACAAGATATGACTCTATATGAATGCCTCCAGCGGTGTACCGGGATATGCAATGAATCATGAGTGACATGTATGAAAGAATTATGAACGGTGGCTTTGCCACATATACAATGTCAACTACATGATCATGCAAAGCAATATGACAATGATGGAGCATGTCATAGTAAACAGAACGGTGGAAAGTTGCATGTCAATATATCTCGGAATGGCTATGGAAATGCCACGATAGGTAGGTATGGTGGCTGTTTTGAGGAAGGTATATGGTGGGTGTATGATACCGGCGAAAGGTGTGCGGTATTAGAGAGGCTAGCAATGGTGGAAGGGTGAGAGTGCGTATGATCCATGGACTAAACATTAGTCATAAAGAACTCATATACTTATTGCAAAAATCTACAAGTTATCGAAGCAAAGTATTACGCGCATGCTCCTAGGGGGATAGATTGGTAGGAAAAGACCATCGCTCGTCCCCGACTGCCACTCATAAGGAAGACAATCAATAAATAAATCATGCTCCGACTTCATCACATAACGGATCACCATACGTGCATGCTACGGGAATCACAAACTTTAACACAAGTATTTCTCAAATTCACAACTAATCAACTAGCACAACTTTAATATCACCATCTCCATATCTCAAAACAATTATCAAGTATCAAACTTCCCATAGTATTCAACACACGCATAAGAGAATTTTATTATTAATCTTGTATACCTAGCATATTAGGATTATTTAAGCAAATTACCATGCTATTTAAGACTCTCAAAATAATCTAAGTGAAGCATGAGAGATCAATAGTTTCTATAAAACAAATCCACCACCGTGCTCTAAAATATATAAGTGAAGCACTAGAGCAAAACTATATAACTCAAAAGATATAAGTGAAGTACATAGAGTATTCCAATAATTTCCGAATCATGTGTGTCTCTCTCAAAAGGTGTGTACAGAAAAGATGATTGTGTTAAACTAAAAAGCAAAGACTCAAATCATACAAGACGCTCCAAGCAAAACACATATCATATGGTGAATAAAAATATAGCTCCAAGTAAAGTTACCGATAGAAGTAGACGAAAGAGGGGATGCCTTCCGGGGCATCCCCAAGCTTTGGCTTTTAGGTGTCCTTAGATTATATTGGGGGTGCCATGGGAATCCCCAAGCTCAGGCTCTTGCCACTCCTTGTTCCATAATCCATCAAATCTTTACCCAAAACTTGAAAACTTCACAACACCAAACATAAAGTAGAAAATCCCATGAGCTCCGTTAGCGAAAGAAAACAAAAGACCACTTCAAGGTACTGTAATTAACTCATTCTTTATTTAAATTGGTGTTAAACCTAATGTATTCCAACTTCTCTATGGTTTATAAACTATTTTACTAGCCATAGATTCATCAAAATAAGCAAACAACGCACAAAAAACAGAATCTGTCAAAAACAGAACAGTCTGTAGTAATCTGTAGCTAGCGCAAGATCTGGAACCCAAAAAATTCTAAATAAATTGCTGGACGTGAGGAATTTATATATTAATCATCTGAAAAAATAATTAACTAAATATCACTTTCCAAATAAAAATGGCAGCAGTTCTCGTGAGCGCTAAAGTTTCTTCTTTTGCAGCAGGATTAACAAGACTTTCCCCAAGTCTTCCCAACGGTTCTACTTGGCACAAGCACTAATTAAACACAAAAAACACAACCAAAACAGAGTATAGATAATTTATTTATTACTAAGCAGGAGCAAAAAGCAAGGAATAAAAATAAAATTGGGTTTCCTCCCAACAAGCGCTATCGTTTAACGCCCCTAGCTAGGCATAAAAAGCAAGGATAGATCTAGGTATTGCCATCTTTGGTAGGCAATCCATAGATGGCTCTCATAATAGATTCATAAGGTAATTTAATTTTATTTCTAGGAAAGTGTTCCATGCCTTTCCTTAATGGAAATTGGAATCTAATATTTCCTTCCTTCATATCAATAATTGCACCAATCATTCTAAGGAAAGGTCTACCAAGAATAATAGGACATGAAGGATTGCAATCTATGTCAAGAACGATAAAATCTACGGGCACATAATTCCTATTTGCAACAATAAGAACATCATTAATTCTTCCCATAGGTTTCTTAATAGTAGAGTCCGCAAGGTGCAATTTTAGAGAGCAATCATCAAAATCACGGAAACCTAACAAATCACACAAAGTTTTTGGAATCGTGGAAACACTAGCACCCAAATCACACAAAGCATAGCATTCATGATCTTTAATTTTAATTTTAATAGTTGGTTCCCACTCATCATAAAGTTTTCTAGGGATATAAACTTCCAACTCAAGTTTTTCTTCATAGGATTGCATCAAAGCATCAACGATATGTTTAGTAAAAGCTTTATTTTGACTATAAGCATGAGGAGAATTTAGCACGGATTGCAACAAGGAAATACAATCTATCAAAGAGAAATTATCATACTTAAATTCCTTGAAATCCAAAATAGTAGGTTCTTTAACATCTAGAGTTTTGATCTCTTCAATCCCACTTTTATCAAATTTAGCATCAATATCTAAAAACTCCAAATTTTTGGAACGCCTTCTAGGTAAAGGTGGATCATATTCAGTCCCATCATTATCAAGATTCATATTGCAAAACAAAGATTTAATAAGGGACACATCAATAACTTTTAGATCTTCATCTTTATTATCATGGTCTTCCGGTTTAGTGGCCATCTTATTAACTTAGGTAGCCTGCTTATCCGAAACTTCAGCTATTAACTTCTCAAGACAAGCAATTTGGGATCTCAAACCATCAAATTCTTTAGACATACCATTGAGCTCTTTATTCATATAACTCATAAAGCTTTTTTTGTTCCTTAAGCTCGTTTCTAAAGAAATTATTGTGCTCAAATTGCAAGACCATAAAACTCCTAACGTTGTTTTCGGTTTCTTCTAACCTTTTAAGGTGAAGATCACCAAATCGGGGAAGAGCCATCGCGACAAGCAAGCAATCCAACACACAAGCAAACAAGAAATGGGCAAAAGGAGGCAAACGGGAAAGAGAGGGAGGATAGAGAGAGAGAGAGAGGGCGAATAAAACGGCAAGGGTGAAGTGGGGGAGAGGAAAACAAGAGGAAAATGGCAAATAATGTAATGCGGGAGATACGGGTTTGTGATGGGTACTTGGTATGTTGACTTTTGCGTAGACCTCCCCGGCAACGGTGCCAGAAATCCTTCTTGCTACCTCTTGAGCACTTGCATTGGTTTTCCCTTTAATAGGAAAGGGTGGTGCAGCAAAGTAGCGTAAGTATTTCCTTCAGTTTTTGAGAACCAAGGTATCAATCCAGTAGGAGGCTATGCGCCAGTCCCTTGCACCTACACAAAACAAATAAATCCTCGCAACCAACGCGATAAGGAGTTGTCAATCCCTACACGATCACTTACGAGAGTGAGATCTAATAGATATGATAAGATAATATTTTTGGTATTTTTATGATAAAGATGCAAAGTAAAATAAAAGCAAAGGAAATAACTAAGTATTGGAAGATTAATATGATGAAGATAGACCCGGGGGCCATAGGTTTCACGTGGCTTCTCTCAATAGCATAGGTATTTTATGGTGGGTGAACAAATTACTATTGAGCAATTGACAGAATTGAGTATAGTTATGAGAATATCTAGGTATGATCATGTATATAGGCATCATGTCCGAGATAAGTAGACCGACTCCTGCCTGCATCTACTACTATTACTCCACACATCGACCGCTATCCAGCATGCATCTAGAGTATTAAGTTCATAAGAACAGAGTAACACTTTAAGCAAGATGACATGATGTAGAGGGATAAACTCATGCAATATGATAAAAAAAAACCATCTTGTTATCCTCGATGGCAACAATACAATACATGCCTTGCTACCCCTACTGTCACTGGGAAAGGACACCGCAAGATTGAACCCAAAGCTAAGAACTTCTCCCATTTTAAGAAAGATCAATCTAGTAGGCCAAACCAAACTAATAATTTGAAGAGACTTGCAAAGATAACCAATCATACATAAAAGAATTCAGAGAAGATTCAAATATTGTTCATAGATAAACTTGATCATAAACCCACAATTCATTGGTCTCAACAAACACACCGCAAAAAGAAGATTACATCAAATAGATCTCCACAAGAGAGGGGGAGAACTTTGTATTGGGATCCAAAAAGAGAGAAGAAGCCATCTAGCTAATAACTATGGACCCGAAGGTCTGAGGTAAACTACTCACACTTCATCGGAGAGGCTATGGTGTTGATATAGAAGCCCTCCGTGATTGATGCCCCCTCCGACGGAGCTCCTAAACAGGCCCCAAGATGGGATCTCATGGATACAAAAAGTTACGGCGGTGGAATTAGGGTTTTGGCTCCGTATCTGATCGTTTGGGGGTACGTAGGTATATATAGGAGGAAGAAGTACTCGGTGGAGCAATAGGGGGCCCACGAGCATGGAGGGCGTGCC
>NC_041386.1:541094756-541142997 GCF_002162155.2 Triticum dicoccoides | reverse complement strand
AGGCGCGCCTCCCTACCTCGTGGCCTCCCTGTTGGTTGCTTGACGTAGGGTCCAAGTCTCCTGGGTCTTGTTCGTTCCAAAAATCACGTTCCCGAAAGTTTTATTCCGTTTGGACTCTGTTTGATATTCCGTTTCTTCGAAACCCTAAAATAGGCAAAAAAAAACAGCAATTCTGGGTTGGGCCTCCAGTTAGTAGGTTAGTCCCAAAAATAATATAAAAGTGGATAATAAAGCCCAATAATGTCCAAACCAGAAGATAATATAGCATGGAGCAATCAAAAATTATAGATACGTTGGAGACGTATCACTCCCCCACGTTGATCTTCTAAACCCGCTCTTTCCACAACCCCGCGCCCGCCAACCGTAGAAGGGATTCCCTGTGATCCCATAGGTGTCGTTCCTGAACCCTGACATCTTTGGCGCACCAGGTAGGGGGCGCAAGCTGTGAAAATCCGGTTTTGGGGTCAACTTATCGACTCCTTCATCGCGATGGCTCGAGAGGAGAAGGCAGCGTCAATCAGCCGCGTTCTGGTCCCATCCGCAGCCGCAACGATCGTCCGCATGGTTGTAAAAAGCTAAGTCACGCACAACCTTAAGCATTTCTTCTTAATATAAGGTTATTCTCCTTGAAAGATCTTGCTCTTTGTATGGAAAACCTACACGCAATGGGACCCTTCCGCTATTGGCAACGCCCTTGTTATGTTTCGAGTCCGCTCAACAGTTCGAGAAGCCGCGCTGAGAATGGCGAGGTGACCTGCCCGCTATTAGCAACATCCTTGTTCTGTTTTGGGTCCGCTCAATAGTTCAGGCGGCCGTGCTAAGAGCAGCAAGGTGGTTTGTCCGGTAGCAAGCGCGCCCTGGCAGGCTGCTAAGGATCCATCGTCGAGGCGCCATAGCATGGGTTTATGCGTCGGCGCACCTATCCTACTGGGCGTAGGGTGTATATGTACAAAGAAAGATCGATACAGCAAGATAGCATGTTCCATCTTAAAGTACTGCAGAATTATATTACATCAATAATTGTTGTGGTTCTAACTTAAGATAAAAATTATCTTGGTCATGAACTCACAGCAGCAACGAGAAACGGGGTGGCTGGTCCTGGCGTTGGTCCTCCACTCTCTGGACTCTGTCGAAGCAGCTGATGATGGGCTCGATATGCTCTCTGAGCGCCGCAAGGTCCGTCCCTTCCGGCAAGCTCTCCAGCGCGTCGGCGAAGTCGACGCCGGGGTTCCAGAATGCCACCTTGGTGAGTATCTTGGTCAGGTCGCCCCGGCAGAGCCTCCGGGACTCGTTGGCCAGATAGGCTGCTCGATTGGAGCGGAGTCGCTCCAAGGCTTCGAGGACGCCCTCGAAGAACAGGGTCAGCCTGGCGTTGGGGCTCACGTTTGGCTCCTGGGAGTACCTGACATTCGATATCCCCATGGCAACCAGCTTCGTGGTGATCCTACCGGCGACGTCGGCGAGGCGGTTGATCCAGAGGTTTACGCCCTCTGGGTACTCCTTGTGCTCGGCGGCATCATTCCTCCGCAACTGCCTCTCGTCCTCTAGGGCCTTGTTCAGGGTCTCTTCATGAGCCCCAGCCTCCGAAAGCTTTCCCTCCAAGCCGTCCAGATCATTGATGGAGTCGTTGGCCTCGGTGAGCAGCTTGTCCTTGTCAGAGATGGCGACCTGCGCATCTGCAAGAGTGTGGTTGGTCGTGTCCCTCTCCTTCGTCAGCTCCGAGGCCACCTTCTTCAGCTCCTCCCGCTCCAGCTTTAGCTCCTTCACCTTGTTGGCATGGACCAGGGCGTGAGCATTGAGTGCCTCTTTGTGCCTCTGCTCCAGCTCTAGGGTCTGCTGCACGACGAGCTTCTCGACGTCCCCGTCCTCGCCGCGGAACACGGCTGCGAGCGCCTTCTCACAAGCGGCAAGGTCCTCCTCCTAAGAGTTCAGCAGGGCCTGCTGCTGTTGTTGGGGAACGTAGTAATTTCAAAAAAATTCCTATGCACACGCAAGATCATGGTCATGCACAACAACGAGAGGGGAGAGTGTTGTCCACGTACCCTCGTATACCGAAAGCGGAAGCGTTAGCACAACGCGGTTGATGTAGTCGTACGTCTTCATGATCCGACCGATCCAAGTACCGAACGCACAGCACCTCCGAGTTCAGCACACGTTCAACTCGATGACGTCTCGCGAACTCCGATCCAGCAGAGCTTCACGAGAGAGTTCCGTCAGCACGACAGCGTGATGACGGTGATGATGTTGCTACCGACGCAGGGATTCGCCTAAGCACCGCTACGATATGACCAAGGTGGAATATGGTGGAGGGGGGCACCGCACATGGCAGGGAGAGATCAACAGATCAACTTATGTGTCTAGAGGTGCCCCCCTGCCCTCGTATATAAAGGAGCAAGGGGGAGGCCGGCCGGCCCTCTATGGGCGCGCCAGGAGGAGGAGTCCTCCTCCTAGTAGGAGTAGGACTCCCCTTTCCTACTCCTACTAGGAGGAGGAAAGGAAGGAGGAGAAGGAGAAGGAAGGAGAGGGGGAAAGGAGGAAAGGGGGCCGGCCCCCTAGTCCAATTCGGTTTGGGCTAGGGGGGCCGCGCGCCCTGCCTCCACCACTTGGCCCATGAGGCCCATTACTTCTTCCTCGTATTCGCGTAACTCCCCGGTACCCCTGAAAATACCCGAATCACTCGGAACCTTTCCGATGTCCGAATATAGTCGTCCAATATATCGATCTTTACGTCTCAACCATTTCGAGACTCCTCGTCATGTCCCTGATCTCATCCGGGACTCCGAACTCCTTCGGTACATCGAAACACATAAACTCATAATATAACCGTCATCGAACTTTAAGCGTGCGGACCCTACGGGTTCGAGAACTATGTAGACATGACCGAGACACGTCTCCGGTCAATAACCAATAGCGGAACCTGGATGCTCATATTGGCTCCGACATATTCTACGAAGATCTTTATTGGTCAAACCGCATAACAACATACGTTGTTCCCTTTGTCATCGGTATGTTACTTGCCCGAGATTCGATCGTCGGTATCTCAATACCTAGTTCAATATCGTTACCGGCAAGTCTCTTTACTCGTTCCGTAATACCTCATCCCGCAACTAACTCATTAGTTGCAATGCTTGCAAAGCTTAAGTGACGTGTATTGCCGAGTGGGCCCAGAGATACCTCTCCGAAAATCGGAGTGACAAATCCTAATCTCGAAATACGCCAACCCAACAAGTACCTTCGGAGACACCTGTAGAGCACCTTTATAATCACCCAGTTACGTTGTGACGTTTGGTAGCACACAAAGTGTTCTTCCGGTAAACGGGAGTTGCATAAGCTCATAGTCATAGGAACATGTATAAGTCATGAAGAAAGCAATAGCAACATATTAAACAATCGAGTGCTAAGCTAATGGAATGTGTCAAGTTAAACACATCATTCTCCTAATGATGTGATCCCATTAATCAAATGACAACTCATGTCTATGGCTAGGAAACTTAACCATCTTTGATTCAACGAGCTAGTCAAGTAGAGGCATACTAGTGACACTCTGTTTGTCTATGTATTCACACATGTATTATGTTTCCGGTTAGCATGAATAATAAACATTTATCATGAAATAAGGAAATAAATAATAACTTTATTATTGCCTCTAGGGCATATTTCCTTCAGTCTCCCACTTGCACTAGAGTCAATAATCTAGTTCACATCGCCATGTGATTTAGCATCAATAGTTCACATCACCATGTGCTTAACACCCATAGTTCACATCGTCATGTGACCAACACCCAAAGGGTTTACTAGATTCAATAATCTAGTTCACATCGCTATGTGATTAACACCCAAAGAGTACTAAGGTGTGATCATGTTTTGCTTGTGAGAGAAGTTTAGTCAACGGGTCTGCCACATTCAGATCCGTAAGTATTTAGCAAATTTCTATGTCAACAATGCTCTGCACTAAGCTACTCTAGATAATTACTCCCACTTTCAATATGTATCCAGATTGAGACTTTGAGTCATCTAGATCAGTGTCAAAACTTGCATCGACGTAATCTTTTACGACGAACCTTTTGTCACCTCCATAATTGAGAAACATATCCTTATTCCACTAAGGATAATTTTGACCAATGTCCAGTGATCTACTCCTAGATCACTATTGTACTCCCTTGCCAAACTCAGGGCAGGGTATACAATAGGTCGGGTACACAGCATGGCATACGTTATAGAACCTATGGCTGAGGCATAGGGAATGACTTTCATTCTCTCTCTATCTTCTGTCGTGGTCGGGTTTTGAGTCTTACTCAACTTCACACCTTTGTAACACAGGCAAGAACTCCTTCTTTGACTGTTCCATTTTGAACTACTTCAAAATCTTGTCAAGGTATGTACTCATTGAAAAACTTATCAAGCGTCTTGATCTATCTCTATAGATCTTGATGCTCAATATGTAAGCAGCTTCACCGAGGTCTTTCTTTGAAAAACTCCTTTCAAACATTCCTTTATGCTTTGAAGAATAAATCTACATTATCTCCAATCAACAATATGTCATACACATATACTTATCAGAAATGCTGTAGTGATCCCACTCACTTTCTTGTAAATACAGGCTTCACCGCAAGTCTGCATAAAACTATATGCTTTGATCAACTTATCAAAGCGTATATTCCAACTCTGAGATGCTTGCACCAGTCCATAGATGGATCGCTGGAGCTTGCATATTTTGTTAGTACCTTTAGGGTTGACAAAACCTTCTGGTTGCATCATATACAACTCTGCTTTAATAAATCCATTAAGGAATGCAGTTTTGTTTATCCATTTGCCAGATTTCATAAAATGCGGCAATTGCTAACATGATTCGGACAGACTTAAGCATAGATACGAGTGAGAAACTCTCATCATAGTCAACACCTTGAACTTGTCGAAAACCTTTTTGCGACAATTCTAGCTTTGTAGATAGTAACACTACTATCAGCGTCCGTCTTCCTCTTGAAGATCCATTTAATCTCAATGGCTCGCCGATCAATGGGCAAGCCAATCAAAGTCCATACTTTGTTCTCATACATGGATCTCATCTCAGATTTCATGGCCTCAAGCCATTTCACGGAATCTGGGCTCATCATCGCTTCCTCATAGTTCATAGGCTTGTCATGGTCAAGTAACATGACCTCCAGAACAGGATTACCATACCAATCTGGTGTGGATCTCACTCTAGTTTACCTACGAGGTTCGGTAGTAACTTGATCTGAAGTTACATGATCATCATCATTAGCTTCCTCACTAATTGGTGTAGTAGTTACAGGAACAGATTTCTGTGATGAACTACTTTCCAATAAGGGAGTAGGTACAGTTACCTCATTAAGTTCTACTTTCCTCCCACTCACTTCTTTCGAGAGAAACTCCTTCTCTAGAAAGGATCCATTCTCAGCAATGAATATCTTGCCTTCGAATCTGTGATAGAAGGTGTACCCAACATTTTCTTTTGTGTATCCTATGAAGATGCACTTCTCTGATTTGGGTTTGAGCTTATCAGGTTGAAACTTTTTCACATAAGCATTGCAACCTCAAACTTGAAGAAACGACATGTTAGGTTTCTTGCCAAACCATAGTTCATACGGTGTTGTCTCAATGGATTTAGATGGTGCCCTATTTAATGTGAATGTAGCTGTCTCTAATGCATAACCCCAAAACGATAGTGGTAAATCAGTAAGAGACATCATAGATCGCACCATATCTAATAAAGTACGGTTACAACGTTTGGACACACCATTACAATGTGGTGTTCCAGGTGGCGTGAGTAGTGAAACTATTTCACATTGTTTTAACTGAAGGCCAAACTCGTAACTCAAATATTTTACTTCTGCGATCATATCGTAGAAACTTTTATTTTTGTTACGATGATTCTCCATTTCACTCTAAAATTCTTTGAACTTTTCAAATGTTTCAGACTTGTGTTTCATCAAGTAGATATACTCATATCTGCTCAAATCATCTGTGAAGATCAGAAAATAACGATACCTGCCGCGAGCCTCAATATTCATCGGACCACATACATCAGTATGTATGATTTCCAACAAATCTGTTGCTCGCTCCATTGTTCCGGAGAACGAAGTCTTAGTCATCTTGCCCATGAGGCATGATTCGCAAGCATCAACTGATTCATAATCAAGTGATTCCAAAAGCCCATCAGCATGGATTTTCTTCATGCGCTTTACACCAATATGACCTAAATGGAAGTGCCACAAATAAGTTGCACTATCATTATTAAATTTGCATCTTTTGGCTTCAATATTATGAAAATGTGTATCACCACGATCAAGATCCAACAAACCATTTTCATTGGGTGTATGACCATAGAAGGTTTTATTCATGTAAACAGAACAACAATTATTCTCTAACTTACATGAATAACCGTATTGCAATAAACATGATCCAATCATATTTATGCTCAACGCAAACACCAAATAACATTTATTTAGGTTAAACACTAATCCCGAAAGTATAGGGAGTGTGCGATGATGATCATATCAATCTTGGAACCACTTCCAACACACATCGTCACTTCACCCTTAACTAGTCTCTGTTTATTTTGCAACTCCCATTTCGAGTTACTACTCTTAGCAACTGAACCGGTATCAAATACCGAGGGGTTACTATAAACACTAGTAAAGTACACATCAATAACATGTATATCAAATATAGCTTTGTTCACTTTGCCATCCTTCTTATCCACCAAATACTTGGGGTAGTTCCACTTCTAGTGACCAGTCCCTTTGAAGTAGAAGCACTTAGTCTCAGGCTTAGGTCCAGACTTGGGTTTCTTCACTTGAGTAGCAACTTGTTTGCCATTCTTCTTGAAGTTCCCCTTCTTCCCTTTGCCCTTTCTCTTGAAACTAGTGGTCTTGTCAACCATCAACACTTGATGTTTTTCTTGATTTCTACCTTCGCTGATTTTTGCATCGTGAAGAGCTTGGAAATTGTTTTCGTCATCACTTGCATATTATAGTTCATCACTAAGTTCTACTAACTTGGTGATGGTGACTAAACAACTCTGTCAATCACTATTTTATCTGGAAGATTAACTCCCACTTGATTCAAGCGATTGTAGTACCCAGACAATCTGAGCACATGCTTACTGCTTGAGCTATTCTCCTCCATCTTTTAGCTATAGAACTTGTTGGAGACTTCATATCTCTCAACTCGGGTATTTGCTTGAAATATTAATTTCAACTCCTGGAACATCTCATATGGTCCATGACGTTCAAAACGTCTTTGAAATCCCGATTCTAAGCTGTTAAGCATGGTGCACTAAACTATCAAGTAGTCATCATATTGAGCGAGCCAAACATTCCTAACGTCTGCATCTGCTCCTGCAATAGGTCAGTCACCTAGCGGTGCATCAAGGACATAATTCTTCTGTGCAGCAATGAGGGTAAACCTCAGATCACAGACCCAGTCTGCATCATTGCTACTATCATCTTTCAACTTAGTTTTCTCTAGGAACACATATAAAACATACGGAAGCAATAACACGAGCTATTAATCTACAACATAGATATGCAAATACTATCAGGACTAAGTTCATGATAAATTAAAGTTCAATTAATCATATTACTTAAGAACTCCCACTTAGAAAGACATCCCTCTAATCTTCTAAGTGATCACGTGATCCAAATCAACTAAACCATAACCGATCATCATGTGAAATGGAGTAGTTTTCAATGGTGAACGTCACTATGTTGATCATATCTACTATATGATTCACGCTTGACATTTCGGTCTCAGTGTTCCGAGGCCATATCAGCATATGCTAGGCTCGTCAAGTTTAACCTGAGTATTCTGCGTGTGCAAAACTGGCTTGCACCCGTTGTAGATGGACGTAGAGCTTATCACACCCAATCATCACGTGGTGTCTGGGCACGACGAACTTTGGCAACGGTGCATACTCAGGGAGAACACTTTTATCTTGAAATTTAGTGAGAGATCATCTTATAATGCTACCGTCATAACTAAGCAAAGTAAGATGTATAAAAGATAAACATCTCATGCAATCAAAATATGTGACATGATATGGCCATCATCATCTTGTGCCTTTGATCTCTATCTCCAAAGCATCGTCATGATCTCCATCGTCGCCGGCATGACACCATGATCTCCATCATCTTGATCTATATCAATGTGTCGTCACATGGTCTTCTCGCCAACTATTGCTATCGCATAGCGATAAAGTAAAGCAATTATTTGGTGCTTGCATCTTATGCAATAGAGAGACAACCATAAGGCTTTTGCCAGTTGCCGATAACTTCAACATAACATGATCATCTCATACACCAACTTATATCTCATCACGTCTTGACCATATCACATCACAACATGCCCTGCAAAAACAAGTTAGACGTCCTCTACTTTGTTGTTGCAAGTTCTGCGTGGCTGCTACTGGGCTTAGCAAGAACCGTTCTTACCCACGCATCAAAACCACAATGATAGTTTGTCAAGTTGGTGTTGTTTTAACCTTCGCAAGGACCGGGCGTAGCCACACTCGGTTCAACTAAAGTTGGAGAAAATGACACCCGCCAGCCACCTGTGTGCAAAGCACGTCGGTAGAACCAGTCTTGCGTAAGCGTACGCGTAATGTCGGTCCGGGCCGCTTCATCCAACAATACCGCCGAACCAAAGTATGACATGCTGGTAAGCAGTATGACTTATATAGACCACAACTCACTTGTGTTCTACTCATGCATATGACATCTACGCATAAAACCAGGCTCGGATGCCACTGTTGGGGAACGTAGTACTTTCAAAAAAAATCCTACGCACACGCAAGATCATGGTGATGCACAGCAACGAGAGGGGAGAGTGTTGTCCACGTACCCTCGTAGACCGAAAGCGGAAGCGTTATCACAACACGGTTGATGTAGTCATACTTCTTCATGATCCGACCGATCCAAGTACCGAACGCACGGCACCTCCAAGTTCAGCACACGTTCAGCTCGATGATGTCCCGCGAACTCCGATCCTGCAGAGCTTCACGGGAGAGTTCCATCAGCACGACGGCGTGATGACAGTGACGATGTTGCTACCGACGCAGGGCTTCGCCTAAGCACCGCTACGATATGACCGAGGTGGAATATGCTGGAGGGGGCACCGCACACGGCTGGGAGAGATCAACAGATCAACTTGTGTGTCTAGAGGTGCCCCCCTGCCCCCGTATATAAAGGAGCAAGGGGGGAGGCCGGCCGGCCCTCTATGGGCGCGCCAGGAGGAGGAGTCCTCCTCCTAGTAGGAGTAGGACTCCCCTTTCCTACTCCTACTAGGAGGAGGAAAGGAAGGAGGAGAAGGAGAAGGAAGGAGAGGGAGGAAAAGGAGGAAAGGGGGGCGGGCCCCTAGTCCAATTATGTTTGGGCTAGGGGGGCTGCGCGCCCTGCCTCCTCTCTTCCACCACTTGGCCCATGAGGCCCATTACTTCTTCCTCGTATTCGCGTAACTCCCCGGTACCCCCAAAAATACCCGAATCACTCGGAACCTTTCCTATGTCTGAATATAGTCGTCCAATATATCGATCTTTACGTCTAGACCATTTCGACACTCCTCGTCATGTCCCCGATCTCATCCGGGACTCCGAACTACCTTCGGTACATCAAATCACATAAACTCATAATACAATTGTCACCGAAACTTTAAGCGTGCGGACCCTACGGGTTCGAGAACTATGTAGACATGACCGAGACACGTCTCCGGCCAATAACCAATAGCGGAACCTGGATGCTCATATTGGCTCCCACATATTCTACGAAGATCTTTATCGGTCAAACCGCATAACAACATACGTTGTTCCCTTTGTCATCGGTATGTTACTTGCCCGAGATTCGATCGTCGGTATCTCAATACCTAGTTCAATCTTGTTACCAGCAAGTCTCTTTACTCATTCCATAGTACATCATCCCGCAACTAACTCATTAGTTGCAATGCTTGCAAGGCTTTAAGTGATGTGCATTACCGAGAGGGCCCATAGATACCTCTCCGACAATCGGAGTGACAAATCCTAATCTCGAAATACGCCAACCCAACAAGTACCTTCGGAGACACCTGTAGAGCACCTTTATAATCACCCAGTTACGTTGTGACGTTTGGTAGCACACAAAGTATTCCTCCGGTAAACGGGAGTTGCATAATCTCATAGTCATAGGAACATGTATATGTCATGAATAAAGCAATAGCAACAAACTAAATGATCAAGTGCTATGCTAACAGAATGGGTCAAGTCAATCACATCATTCTCTAATGATGTGACCCCGTTAATCAAATGACAACTCATGTCTATGGCTAGGAAACTTAGCCATCTTTGATTCAATGAGCTAGTCAAGTAGAGGCATACTAGTGACACTCTGTTTGTCTATGTATTCACACATGTACTATGTTTCCGGTTAATACAATTCTAGCATGAATAATAAACATTTATCATGAAATAAGGAAATAAATAATAACTTTATTATTGCCTCTAGGGCATATTTCCTTCAGTTGTTGTCGGGAAGCTTTGTCTGCGGCGGGCTGATTCTTCGCCACCTCCTGGGCCTTCTCGATATCGGCCTGCTTCAGGATGAGCTCCCGCTTGCGCTCCTCCAGCTCACCCTATGCGGCCCTCAGTTCATCCCTGGAATCGCCGAACCAGACCTACGTCTCAGCGACGCGCTCCTCAAAAGCCGCCTCTGCCTTGTCCACCGTCGCCATCCTGGATTTTACCTTGTCTTGGCGGGCCCGGTGGAGCACTTGGAGCCTCTGGAAGTTGGCGCTCATGGCTCGGAGGAGCTGCTCCTCCTCCTAGGAACTGCCGCCGCCCGCACTCGGTTCATCAACAACCTGGAGCCCGACGGAGGCGAGCACTTCATCATCACACACTTCCCCCTCGGTTGGCGCCCCGGTGCTCGCCGTCCCTGGGAGGTGGACGAACAGGTCGTCGCCCACCTTCAAGTACTTGCCTGGGCTAGGAGCGGCAGAGGAGGAAGGTTGGTTGTCAACCACCCCCTCCTGGCAGGCCCCTTGCTGGACTCCTCGGCAGCTGCCCTGCCGGCCTCCTCGGCAGCGGCCTTGCCCGCTTCCCTTGCAGGCCCCTTGCCGGCCTCCTCAGCGGCGGTCTTGGCAGCCTCCTCAGCGGCAATCTTGTTGGCCTCGGCATCGGCGTCCTTAGCAACCTCCCTGATGATGATGTCAATATCCTCCCCGTCCATCGAGGAAGGGTCTAGATACCAAGAAAGGAAATGAGACGGAGCCAAGATCAAGGTTCGAAAAGATGAAGAAAGAACAGGGACGGGAACTAAACAACTTAGCCGCACCGGGCTGGGAAGAAGTGGTGCCCTCCCCGCCAACATTCATTGTCGGGGCAGAACCACCGGCACCCAAGCTCACCTCCTCCTCCTCCATACACGTGGGCTCGGGGGTGGATGTCCTTGTCGGGGATGCCCCTCTAGGAGGCGTAGTCGAGGGGGGCGGCATAGTCGAGGGGGCGGCGCATTGGGAGTGGCCCTCGGTGGTTCCTCCTGCTGCCGTTCTTCTCCTGCAAATCTGGCAAGGTCAGCATCAAAGATTCACACCCCAATGCTCATAAGTGAAGGAGTGAGTGATGAACTCACGTTGGGGGCTAAAGTGAGGGCTGCGCCGGGGGCTGTTGTCCGGGTAGCACTCCACCAACACCAGCGTACGTGAAGTACCCGCCGGGGGCTTGTCGCCCATCGAGGCCCTGGCCCTCTTCGCCACCCTCTAGGCCAACGTCTTCGTGTCCCTATGAAGATAACATCAAATCAAAAGAGGATAACACGGGCATAAGGTCAGGAGATGATGGGGGCAAAATACTTACTCGTCCTCCACCTCCTCCTCCACTGGCTTCCTCTTCCTCTTCGGGATAAAAGATCCGAGGTCGAATTCGGCCTCTAGGGTGCTGTCCGAGGGAGGGTGTCGGTGTCAAAACCGGTGGATCTCGGGTAGGGGGTCCCAAACTGTGCGTCTAGGATCGATGGTAACAGGAGGCACGGGACACGATGTTTACCCAGGTTCGGGCCCTCTTGATGGAGGTAATACCCTACGTCCTGCTTGATTGATATTGATGATATGAGTATTACAAGAGTTGACCTACCACGAGATCGTAGAGGCTAAAACCCTAGAAGCTAGCCTATGGTATGATTGTTGTATATGATCTATCGACTAGCCTGACCTCGGTTTATATAATGCACCAGAGGCCTAGGATAACAAGAGTCCTAGTCGAATACGCCGGTGGGGAGGAATCCTTGTCTTGATCACCAAGTCTTGTGGAATCTTCCATGTATGCGGCAGCTGTCCGAACTGGCCCATGAGTCTACGGCCATGGGGGTCCTCGGCCCAATCTAACAGATAAAGAGACGACGACACCGTCAGTAGCCCCCTGAACCGGTCTTGAAGTTAGGGACGCTCCTCGATTCTTCCGAACTGTTCTTCATTTTCGGTTGTCGGTCTTGAAAACTGGTTCAACAAATCTTCTCATCTTCGATCTTGAGGATCGCCGAAATGCATTCAACGAGTTTACACGTGGGTATCGGAGGAGCCCCTTTAAGTTTCCGGCCTTTATCAATGCCTTGTTATTTTTATGCCACACCTCGGGTTTGAAGTTGTTCCCGGGAGGCAGTGTCCTCTTGCGTCCGAGCTCTAACGCCGGACTGCATTCGAGGTATCTTTTGAAGTCGAGCACCAATGTCGGACTGCTTCCGAGCTCTAACGCCAAAATGTATCCAAGCTCCAATGCCAGACTGTGTCCAAGCTCCAATGCCGGACTATATCCAAGATGTCATAGATCATCTTGGTCCAAAAAAGTTGAAGGAGTTTAGTCAAGCTTAATGCTGGAAATGCCCTCTATGGAGCCAGCCACTAGCCCCCGAGCTTTATGCCAGACTGCTTCTGAGGTGGTGCACCACCCCGACTGTGGGCCAATTTTTTGTCAATATTTTTGATTGGTGCAATTTATTCTCTGCCGAGATATATAGCCAGTAACCCTCAACGTGTGTATCGGTTTAAAACCCAAGATGCACTTGAAGGATGATGTAAGACCACTGATCCCAGTAGCCGCTGAGACTCAGGTTGATTTGCAAAATCGGCCTAAGGATCAAGTCCTAGCTCGGCAGAATACTTCGGGATACAAAAAGCGGTGTGCTCAGTCCTCGAGACTCAGGTTGGGTACGGCCGACTAACCTGAGGATCATAATCTCCTCGGAAACTGTATTGCACTTAAAATTTTCTGCATTGGACAGGCAATGCAGTAGCCCCGAGACACTGGTCGGGTGGCAACACCAGATCAGGGGATCGATGTGCACAAGTCTCATAGTAATAATAAGCCTGAAGCCCAGTAGCCCCCGAGCCTTAATGCGGGCATGGGTGGCCGAATTAAGGATCGATATCCATAGTAAAATCACAAATTATGACTCTATGTATCCAAGTACTTTACATCCTTAATGCTCGGATCCGCATTGTACAAAAGTTTGTTGACCGACCATCGGCTTCCACCTCCTCGGCTAGTAGCCGAGGAGTGTTGGTCCTACTTTATCAAGCCTTTATGAGGGCAAAGATTTACGACAAACAAGGCAATCTGGCCATACGGTTTTATAAACAAAGGTACGCAGAGAGATATGTTATATTACTATTTAACATAAGAAATGTCTTCCAAAGAAAATAGTCCTGCTATCGGTTCCTTTCTTTGGGTTGTCATGCTAAGCATGATCATGAAACCTCAGCTCTAATGTAATAGCAAAATATCGAGGATTTAGTTTGGGAGGCCAGTTAATAGCCCCCGGTAGTGTTCGGTGACAGTCGAGGTCAAGCCGTAAACACTTTGGCCATTGTTATGAATGGCCCGTCATTTAACACCGTCATCGGATTGCTGACTAGTTTACGCTTATTGTGACAGTTAGTTTTCAGCTTTCTCCACTGGGGTGCTTAACCATGTGAGCCGGAAGCACAATCGCAGTGGTTCTCCCTTTGCACACCTAGCCGAACAAAGCGGAACGTAGGAGGCAAGCGCAGGAGCCGGGCAACCCTACTATTGACTGAAGACACAATTCGGAACCAATGCATATATAGTGAGATCCGAGAATGTTTTTGCTGGATCTATAAAGGTGTCCGGCATTGTACTATGAGACTTGTGCTGGAAACACACGAATAATTTAAAAGTGCCAAAAAGCTTGGAAAACCAAAAAACGCCAGTAAAAACATGACGTCCGAACAAGATCAAGTGTTTGGTGCCAATCCAAAAATTGGAAGAGAAAGAAAAAATTGTGCTTCTATCGTGTTTTGACAACGACCAAGAAGAGAACACATTTACAGCTCATATATAAATTTTAAGAGCCCCCAAGTGACTTGGGTAAAAGAATTTATGTATAATCATTTGTATGTACCGAAGTACTTATATCATATCTGTGTTCACCTGAACTTTAAACGCGTCTTAACCAACCGTCGGCTTCTCCCTCTTTGTCCAAGGGCCGAAAAGTGTCATGTACTCCACCTGTCGAGAGTATCGACGGCATTTCCGATGACCAGGAAATCATGACATAAGGCTGTAACAGACAAAGCGCGCTCAGGGAACTTATGCTATATTACTAACGAAGTGTAAGAAGCATCTTCGAAGAAAATAGTACCCCCACCGATACCTTTCTTCGGTGCTCATTATTACTATGAGACTTGTGCAATAGATTTTTTGTACTCATGAGTTCCGTTGTGTGCCGACCATGATTGAAAACAATAAGAGTGCTAGCTTTCGGCTTTACCTAGTCTGAGGTCAGAGCTCGGATGACCCGGTCGTGACAATCGCAGAGGTGCTCCCTTTACTCCCTAGCCGAACAATCGGGAACGTAGGGGTAAGCACAAGAGCCAGGCAACCCAGCTTGCAAATCGCTTAGGTCAATATGGTGCATATTGTGGCGTAATACACGAACAAGGAACGAAGGCGTACAAGTATAATCATATGCATCAGGAAAAGCTCCATCAAGGGAGCCCCCAAGTAAACGGGGTATTTCAATTTGTGTGTCACAAACAAAGTTTTGACAAGGAGATTCTCTACAAGAAACTTTTTTTCAAAAAGGTATAATGCTTGGTCGAACCGAACACAAGTTAAAAATTTAAAACTTTGAGCATGAAGGCAACTTAGCTGGTTAATGTGTTCGGTATTGATGATGCTACCCGGGCTTGATGCGGGACAAGGTTCCATCCCCCAAGCTGGTCCCAAGGTGGTGGAGCAAAGAGCTTGGCACTCTGAAGTGGTGACATAGCACGGTCAATGCGGGCCGGCAGAGTGATGCCGAAGTCCCTGGCATGGGGTAATGAAGTGTTGACGAAGCCCCCCGTCCAGCCGAGGTGACGAGGTATGTCAGTACGCCGAGTTGACGATACTACCCAACCCAGATCATTTTCCTGTGCACAAAAAATAGTGCAAACCGGAGATAATAGTAATAATAATAATTAAAAAATCGTTGCATAATAAATAATTTATGCAAAGTGAGTAATAAAAGAAATATGGCCTGGCGCCGAAGTCAATGTCGATGAAGGGCATCGGTGTGATGAGGTAAAGGCATGGCAAAGCCTGAATTCACAGGTCGGTCCGAGTTCCGAATGCGGCGTTTGCTGGACCATGTACGGAAACTGACCGAACCACCATGCGACAGTCGTTAATGCAGCCATCATTTGATATACCTGTGTACATATGATGAACAAACCAGAGTAATAATTCCTTGGGAAAAATGAACCCGAACAAGCAAAAAATACTAGGATTAATAGCACCTGGTTTATTTGTTGTAGCAATCCGAAGAAAGGTGATTCTGAAAATTGGAACTCGATCCGCACACCCATTGCCTGATGGGCGATAAAGCGATGGTATGGTGATGCTGGCAAAGGTTGGCTCGCCGAGGCAAAGCCCTCGGTCCAGCTAACGTGACAGAGCTGGTCGGCTAGTGACGCCGAAGTCTCCGGAGTAGGTTGATGAAGAGATGGCGAAGCCCCCGGTCCAGCCGAGATGTCGAAGCCTCGATGTTAGCCGATGAGTCGAAGTAGGTCGGCGTGATGGACACCAGCTTGAAGAAGCAATAGTGCGGCCCTGCCAATGCAGGTCGTGACGTGGTCGATGCCGGCTTGATGAAGTGACCGTGCGGCGATGCCGGTATGCCTGCTCCGTGTAATCCGTGGGACAGTGGTGTTGCTGATGACTTATCCTTCGCGATGCCGGACTCTTATTCGTCTTGCCGAGATGATGATCCGAAGAAGTTGAGCTCGGCTCAACAAAGTGACGACGTGTCTAGCGCAGGTCGATAGCCGTGGAGCAGCATTGCCGGACTGGTTTGACACCAGCATGATAGTGAAGATTACCTCAGAGGAGGCTCAAAGTTTTAAGGGCACGTGTTTAAAATCAACGCACAATATCCTAGGAGAAAATTCCTTTAAGAATGTTGTCTCATATCATGTTCATAAAGAAACATGAATTCGGGTCGGATCCGTATTCGCGCAGAAAACAGACCCAAAAAGTGATGCACTAATCGGAAGGTTCCTGGAGTTTGGATGGTCGGATCGAGCTGAAATTCTGAGGGGTGTTAGATATAGTAATTCCGCAGTCGATCAAAGGTTGGATCTTCCAAAGGTCGTCCGAGCTAGGTGCTGGAGACCACGCCCTAAACTTGTCCAGATTCCCGTCCAGATTTGACAGGGCTCTGGTATATCGTAGATTGCCGGAGATTCCTCCATCGGAACTTGACATAATTTTGCATGGTTGTTGTAGACTCAATTCCGCACAATTCCACCAAAGGGATCGTCAAAGCGATGCTCTAAGAGGTGGTGGCAGCGGATATAAGTTCACTGTTCGGAAAAACAGCATGGTCGGCCGAGGGCAATGTTGACGTTGAGCCCCCGACCTCTATGGATGATTCCTCCATGGTCTTGATAGATATCGGAGTTGATGTTGAAGAAGGCCCTCGTCCGAACATGATGGTCGGAGATGGAGTACGGTCCTCGGTCGAGCCAAGGTGACCAGTCGAGCCGGCGATGAAGGTGCTGGCATCGCAGTTGACTTGCAGACAAGCCATCGATCCTTTTGCCGATCACACAGCGGAACTCTCAATGAAAGCACCAATGTCGGTGTCAAAATGGTGGATCTCGGGTAGGGGGTGCCGAACTGTGCGTCTAGGATCGATGGTAACAGGAGGCAGGGGACACGATGTTTACCCAGGTTCGGGCCCTCTTGATGGAGGTAATACCCTACGTCCTGCTTGATTGATATTGATGATATGAGTATTACAAGAGTTGATCTACCACGAGATCGTAGAGGCTAAAACCCTAAAAGCTAGCCTATGGTATGATTGTTGTATATGATCTATCGACCAGCCTGGCCTCGGTTTATATAATGCACCAGAGGCCTAGGATAACAAGAGTCCTAGCCGAATACGCCGGTAGGGAGGAGTCCTTGTCTTGATCACCAAGTCTTGTGGAATCTTCCATGTATGCGGCAGCTGTCCGAACTGGCCCATGAGTCTACGGCCATGGGGGTCCTTGGCCCAATCTAACAGATCGGGAGACAACGTAGTGAGTACCCCCTAGTCCAGGACACCGTCAGAGGGGGAGAAGGAGATGGGATCTGGCGCCGCTTGGATGAGGAGTAAGCAGTCGCCGTCTTCTTCGCCACCGCGGCCTTCACCGTCTTCTTCGCTATCGCGGCCTTCATCGCCCTTGTCTCGCGCATGAGCTGCTCCTGAGTCGGTTGCCGCTGCGTGGCCCTGCCGGGCCGCACTGGCTCGCCAGAGCTGGCCCGCCGCAGGATGCGGTTCTTCCCCATGGACGGAGGGGGGCCCCGGCGCCGGCGCCGCTGGCCTCCCCGACAGACTCCGCCCACTGGGCGAGCTCCTTCTCCTCCGCGGCCACGTCGGCCTCGTCCTCCACGGCGCCGGCGCTGCTGGCCTCCCCGGCAGACTCCGCCCACTGGGCGAGCTCCTTCTCCTCCGCGGCCGCGTCGGCCTCGTCCTCCACGGCAGCAATGGAGTCCAACTCCTCCTTGGTGGTGTCGCGAATGAGCAGCGGCTCGTCGCGGACATAGCCCTTCGACAAGTTGTCAAAAAACTCCTGCACTTTCTCTACTGATGGCTCAGCCCAGGCCGGGTCGACGCCATGCATGTTGAAGTCCGGCATCATGGCGATGATGGCGGACTGGCAAGAGTTTTTGCTCAGCGGGACCACTCCCGCTGGCAACCCAAACAGGGGCCCCTTGACGGCCTTGCCGGCCTTCGTGGCCTCGCCGGTCCTCTCAGCCTTGCCGTCGTCGTCCACATTGAGCTGGAAGAGCCTCTGACAAAAATGGGCATGCCCCAGCACCGTGAAGTTATGCTTCAGGCCAGGCTGGAGCCTCATGACATCGGCCGCATTCCTGAAGTCCCAGGCCGGCCTCCCCTTGTTGTGCAGCAGAGCAATTCGGCGATGAATGAAATCAGCCCCAATCATCTCAAGGGTGATCCCAGCCATGGTGAGGCGATGGATCCTGGTGGTGGCGACCGTGAGCTTCTTATCGTTGACGTCGAGGTCGCTCTAGTCCTTGCAGCGGGTCGGCGGGCTTTGACGAACTTGGCAGAACTCCTGCGGATCCTCCTCCCTGATCCAGAGCCACCGGCCCCACCACTCGTCCCACCTCTCCTTCTGGGCACCCTTCGGATATGTGCCCTTCTCCTGGGTCCTCGGGATCCAGGTGATGCACCCAGAAATGGCGTCCCCTGGCTGGATGCGAGGATAGAAGTAGTGGCGGAAGAGCACCGTGCTGGGGAGCACTCCGGCAAAGCCCTCACAGAGATGGGTGAAGAGTGCCATGCATGCCACGAAATTTGGTGCAAAGTCGAGGAGGTGAAAGTCGTAGGTGTGCATGATGTCGTTGAAGAAATCAAAGAAAGGGGGGCAAAGCCCGCAAGAAAAGTAATCGACGTAGAAGGGGTACCAATCTGCGCCGGCCTTCGCGAAATCGATGGGGATGATGTGCGTGGAAGGGTGCCCCGTCGTCTCCCTCCCCCACGGGGGCTTGAAGTAGTCCCTGAGGTGGACCGCATCGACCATCGAGGGGAAATAGGCATGTTGCATCCGCAGCACTGCCAACTCGCTCTCCGGCGCCTTTTTCTCCCCGACGTCCTTGGCCACCCCTTTGCCTTTGCCTATCTTGGGTGCCATGGCGACTGATAGGGGGTGGAGGATTAAGGGCGGTGAGGGCGCGGCGGCGGCGAGCAAAGGCAAAAGCTTGAGGAGGAAGAAGGGAGCGGCGGTTCCGAGATTGGAGAAGGCACAGGGGGTAAATGAGCAACGCGCCTACAGTTTCTCCTTTTTTATGGGGAAGGCGCAGGCCGCCTCTTAACCATTTACCACGATGTGACGCAGGCGTGCAGCAACCGCCCCCCGCACAACCCCCACGTCACGCATTCAATGCGGGTCGTGGGGAAGCACAACTGGCGAGGGAGTTACTATGGTAAAACTCCGCCGCACGCACGCCCGTGCACCGTTCTGGGCATGGCCCAATAACGCTCTGCGTTTATATGTGTCCCAGACCCGGGGGCCCCTATCGGTGTACAAAAGTAGGGGTCCTTTTTTGTACCCCTTTACTTGTGCACGGGCAGTCGCAGCCACACGCCTACGGCCACGCTTGGCGGAGCAGAGGAAGCAATGACCCAAGACTACCAGAGCAGCGCCAAGCCGAGGGCGCAAGAAGCCGAGGGACAAGGTGGGCTTTCCCCGGCAAGAGCCTTGTCGGGGGAGCTTGCGTAGCCCCGGCAAGAGTCTTGCCGAGGCAACTTGCCCAACACCAACAAGGCCGCCGCCCTTGAGTCTAAGAGTCCCGACGCCATCAAACACATCGGAACCAAGGCTCGGGAGGCGCCTCCATGGTGGCATGCAGACCTTTGTGAAGACAAAGGGCCTGCGAGGCCTAGATAGGAACCAAGAAACAAGACAACAGCAAGGCTCCTTGCCGAGGATTCCCATGAGGCCCCGGCAAGCCTCCTGCCAAAGATACCCACGAGGCCCTGGCAAGACTCTTGCCGAGGGCGCCCACAAGGCCCCGGCAAGACCCCTGCCGGGAAGATCAGCAAGACCGCGGCAAGGCCTTGCCGCCCCGTCGCCAGCCCAGCTCAGCGGCCGACCAACCAACTAAGCAGGTACCCACGTGGCAGTACGTGGCTCCTAGGCCAACCAGTCAAGCACCTACAAGGTGGCATGCAAATCTTCGTGAAGACCCCGCCACCATGCCAGCTCAGCAGCCTGCCAGCCAGCCTACATGGCGTTGCACGCCTCATTGGCCTGGACGCGTGTCGGAGCAAGGCGAAGCGGCAACGGACGGGATGGGCTTCGTTACCGTCCCCGATAAAGCAAGAGGACACCTAAGTAGCGCATTTAATGCGCTTTGTCCCGTGATGTCAGTCGATAAGCTCGACCACTATATAACTTTCCACCTCCTGTGTGCCACTGTGGCAGCCCATTTGACTATAAAAGGAGGTCCGCGGTGTACCGTGAGAGGATTCAGACTTTTTGGACCCTGCATGCTTTGTAGCTAGTCCAAGAACACCAGATAAATACAAACCAGCAGGAGTAGGGTATTACGCATCACTTGCGGCCCGAACCTGGATAAACTCCCCCGTGTTGATCTTCTAAACCCGCTCTTTCCACAGCCCCGCGCCCACCAACCGTAGAATGGATTCCGTGTGATCCCATAGGTGTCGTTCCTGAACCCCGACACATAGTAACCCCAGGGTATTTGATACCGGTTTAGTTGCTAAGATTAGTAACTCGAAACAGGATTTGCAAAATTAACAGAGACTAGTTAAGGGCGAGGTGACGATGTGTGTTGGAAGTGATTCCAAGGTTGATAAGATCACGATCGCACACTCCCTCTACCTAGGGGGTTAGTGTTGGACCTAAATAAATGTTATTTTGTGATTGCATTGAGCATGAATATGATTGGACCATGTTTATTGCGATACAGTTATTCATTTAAGTCAGAGAATAATTGTTGTTCTGTTTACATGAATAAAACCTTCTATGGTCATACACCCAATGTAAATGGTTTATTGAATCTCGAATCATAGTGATACACATATTTATAATATTGATGCCAAAAGATGCAAAGTTGATATTGATAGTGCAGCATATGTGTGGCAATGCCCTTTAGGTCATATTGGTGCAAAGCACATGAAGAAACTCCATGCAGATGGACTTTTGGAATTACTTGATTATGAATCATTTGATACTTGCGAACCATGCCTCATGGGCAAGATGACTAAAACTCCGTTCTCCGGAACAATGGAGCGAGCCAATGACTTATTGGAAATAATACATACCGATGTATGAGGTCTGATGAGTGTTGAGGCACGCGGCAGGTATCGTTATTTCCTGACCTTCACAGATGATTTGAGTAGATATGGGTATATCAACTTAATGAAACAGAAGTCTGGAACATTTGAAAAGTTCAAGGAATTTCATAGTGAAGTGGAGAATCATCGTAACAAGAAAATAAATTTTCTACGATCTGATCGTGGAGGTGAATATTTGAGTTAGGAGTTTGGCCTTCATTTAGAATAATGTGGAATAGTTTCACAACTCACGCCACTTGGAACACCACAGCGTAATGGTGTGTCCAAACGTCATAACCGTAATTTATTAGATATGGTGCGATCTATGATGTCTCTTACCAATTTACCACTATCGTTTTGGGGTTATGCATTAGAGATAGCTGCATTCACGTTAAATATGCCACCATCTAAATCCGTTGAGACGACACCATACGAACTGTGGTTTGGCAACAAACCTGAGCAGTCATTTCTTGAAGTTTGGGGTTGTGACACTTATGTCAAAAGGCTTCAACCTGATAAGCTCGAACCCAAATTGGAGAAGTGTGACTTCATAGGATACCCTAAGGAAACAATTGGGTACACCTTCTACCATAGATCCAAAGGCAAGATCTTTGTTGCCGAGCATGGAACCTTTCTAGAGAAGGAGTTTCTCTTAAAAGAAGTGAGTGAGAGGAAAGTAGAACTTGATGAGGTAATTGTACCTTCTCTCGAATTGGAAAGTAGCACATCAGTGAAATCCGTTCCCGTGATGCCTACACCAACTAGATAGGAAGCTAATGATGATGATCATGAAACTTTGGATCAAGTTATTACTAGACCTCGTAGGTCGAATAGAGCACGTTCGCACCAGAGTGGTACGGTAATCCTGTCCGGGAAGTCATCTTATTAGACCATGGTGAACCTACAAACTATGAAGCTATGATGAGCCCAGAGTCCGACAGATGGCTTGAGGCCATGAAATCTGAGATAAGATGCATGTATAAGAACAAAGTGTGGACATTGGTGGACTTGCCCAATGACCGGCAAGCCATTGAGAATAAATGGATCTTCAAGAGGAAGACGGACACTGATGGTAGTGTTATTATATACAAAGCTCGACTTGTCGCAAAAGGTTTTCGACAAGTTCAACGTGTTGAGTACGATGAGATTCTCTCACTCATGGTGATGCTTAAGTCTGTTCGAATCATGTTAGCAATTGCCGCATTTCATGGAATCTGGCAAATGGATGTCAAAACTACATTCCTTAATGGATTTCTTAAAGAAGAGTTGTATATGATGCAACCAAAAGGTTTTGTCAATCCTAAAGGTGCTAACAAAGTGTGCAAACTCCAACGATCCATCTATGGACTGGTGCAAGCATCTCGAAGTTGGATTATGCGCTTTGATAAGGTGATCAAAGCATACGGTTTTATACAGACTTATGGTGAAGCCTGTATTTACAAGAAAGTGAGTGGGAGCTCTTTAGCATTTCTAATATTATATGTGGATGACATATTGTTGATTGGAAATGATGTAGAATTTCTGGATAGCATAAAAGGATATTTGAATAAGATTTTTCCATGAAAGACCTTGGTAAAGCTGCTTGCATATTGGGCATCAAGATCTATAGAGATAGATCAAGACGCTTGATAAGACTTTCAATGAGTACATACCTTGACAAGATTTTGAAGGAGTTCAAATGGATCAGTCAAAGAAGGAGTTCATTCCTGTATTGTAAGGTGTGAAGTTGAGTAAAGACTCAAACCCCTACCACGACAAAAGATAAAGAGAGAATGAAAGTCATTCCCTATGCCTCAGCCATAGGTTCTATATAGTATGCCATGTTGTGTACCAAACCTGTTGTGTACCTTGTCATGAGTTTGGCAAGGGGTACAATAGTGATCCAGGACTAGATCACTGGACAGTGGTCAAAATTATCCTTAGTTACCTTAAAGTGGACTAAGGAAATGTTTCTCGGTTACGGAGGTGATAAAGAGTTTGTCATAAAGAGTTACGTCGATGCAAGCTTTGACACTGATATAGATGACTCTAAGTCTCAATTTAGATACGTATTGAACGTAGGAGAAATTATCTAGAGTAGCTCCATGCAGAGCATTGTAGACATAGAAATTTGCAAAAATACATACGGATCTGAATGTGGCAGACCCGTCTAAACTTCTCTCACAAGCAAAAAATGATCACACCTTAGTACTCTTTGGGTGTTAATCACATAGTGATGTGAACTAGATTATTGACTCTAGTAAATCCTTTGGGTGTTGGTCACATAAAGATGTGAACTATTGGTGTTAAATCACATGGCAATGTGAACTAGATTATTGACTCTGGTGCAAGTGGGAGAGTGAAGGAAATATGCCCTAGAGGCAATAATAAAGTTGTTATTTTATACTTCCTTATATCATGATAAATGTTTATTATTCATGCTAGAATTGTATTAACTGGAAACTTGATACATGTGTGGATACATAGACAAAACACCGTGTTCCTAGTAAGCCTCTACTAGACTAGCTCGTTAATCAAAGATGGTTAAGTTTCCTAACCATAGACATGTGTTGTCATTTGATGAACGGGATCACATCATTAGGAGAATGATGTGATGGACTAGACCCATCCGTTAGCTTAGCATATTGATTGTTTAGTTTTATTGCTATTGCTTTCTTCATGTCAAATACATATTCCTTCGACTATGAGATTATGCAACTCCCGGATACCGGAGGAATGCCTTGTGTGCTATCAAACGTCTCAACATAACAAGGTGATTATGAAGATGCTCTACAGGTATCCCCGAATGTGTTTGTTGGGTTGGCATATATTGAGATTATGATTTATCACTCCAAGTATCAGAGAGGTGTGTGTGGGCCCTCTCGGTAATACACATCATAATAAACCTTGCAAGCAAAGTAATGAGTTAGTTACAGGATGATGTATTATGAAACGAGTAAAGAGACTTGCCGGTAACGAGATTGAACTAGGTATGTGATAACCCACAAGTATAGGGGGTCGTTTGTAACCTTCTTCGATAAATAAGAGTGTCGAACCCAACGAGGAGCTAAAGGCCGAACAAATATTCCCTCTAGTTCTATCGACCACCGATACAACTCTACGCACACTTGACGTTTGCTTTACCGGAAACAAGTATGAAACTATTTTGCAAGGATAAAACTACGAGTACTTTGCGAGAATAAAACTATGAATAAATTGCAAGGTAATAAAAGTGGATAGCTTTTGTCAACAAGAAAGTCATTTGTCCCTAGGCAATCGATAACAAGTACCGGTAATCATTCTTGTAATTTTACATGAGGGAGAGGCATGAGCTAACATACTTTCTCTACTTGGATCATATGCACTTATGATTGGACCCCTAGCAAGAATCCGCAACTACTAAAGATCATTAAGGTCATGAAACCCAACCATAGCATTAAGTATCAAGTCCTCTTTATCCCATACGCAACAACCCACCTACTCAGGTTTAAGCTTTTGTCACTCTCGCAACGCACCATAAGTGAATCATGAACGTATTGCAACACCCTACAGCGGGGGCCCCTCACGTTTGTGTGAGACGGAGAGCACCATAGGACAACACCATAAATAAAATATACAATCATACCAACAAAGATCACGATTAACCCACATGACAAAATGATCAACTCAAACATCATAGGATAGCCAAATATCATTGGAAAATAATATATGGAGTTGAGCACCATGTTTAAGAAGAGATTACAGCAGGGGGAAGAGGTGTTACACCATTGCATAGAGGGGGAGAAAGTTGGTGTTGACGGTAGCAAGATTGTTGATGTAGATCGCCGTCACGATCCTAGCCCCGACGGCACTCCGGCGCCACTGGGAGTGAGGGGGAGAGAGCCCCCTCCCTCTTCTTCTTCCTTGGCCTCCCCCTAGATGGGAGGAGAGTTCCCCCTCTATTCCATGGTCTCCATGGTGGCGGAGGGGCGGGAGCCCCTCCGAGATTGGATCTCCCTTGATACGTCTCCAACGTATCTATAATTTTTGATTGTTCCATGCTATTATATTATCCATCTAGGATGTTTTATATGCATTTATATGATATTTTATATGATTTTGGGGCTAACCTATTAACCCAGAGCCCAGTGCCAGTTTCTGTTTTTTCCTTGTTTTTGAGTATCGCAGAAAAGGAATATCAAACGGAGTTCAATTGACCTGAAAATTTACGGAGATTGTTTTTGGACCAGAAGAAGCCCACGGAGTACCGGAGATGGACCAGAAGAGTCCCGAGGCCACCACGAGGGTGGAGGTGCTCCCCCTACCTCGTGGCTGCTTCGTGGACCCCCCCTGACTTGTTCCAGATGCCAATGCCTCTAATATATCCCCAAACTTCCAAAAAGAAACCTAGATCGGGAGTTCCACCGCCGCAAGCCTCCGTAGCCACTAAAAACCAATCTAGACCCGTTTTGGCACCCTGCCGGAGGGGGAATCCCTCTCCAGTGGCCATCTTCATCATCCCGATGCTCTCCATGATGAGGAGGGAGTAGTTCACCCTCGGGGCTGAGGATATGTACCAGTAGCTATGTGTTTGATCTCTCTCTCTCTCTCTCTCGTGTTCTTGATTTGGCACGATCTTGATGTATCGCGAGCTTTGCTATTATAGTTGGATCTTATGATGTTTCTCCCCCTCTACTCTCTTGTAATGGATTGATTTTTCCCTTTGAAGTTATCTTATCGGATTGAGTCTTTAAGGATTTGAGAACTCTTGATGTATGTCTTGCATGTGCTTATCTGTGATGACAATGGGATATTCATGTGATCCACTTGATGTATGTTTTTGTGATCAACTTGCGAGTTCCGTGACCTTGTGAACTTATGCATAGGGGTTGGCACATGTTTTCTTCTTGACTCTCTGGTAGAAACATTGGGGCACTCTTTGAAGTTCTTTGGGTTGGTTGAATAGATGAATCTGAGATTGTGTGATGCATATCATATAATCGTACCCACAGATACTTGAGGTGACATTGGAGTATCTAGGTGACATTAGGGTTTTGGTTGATATGTATCTTAAGGTGTTATTCTAGTACGAACTCTAGGATAGATTGAACGGAAAGAATAGCCTCGTGTTATTTTACTACAGACTCTTGAATAGATCGATCAGAAAGGATAACTTTGAGGTGGTTTCGTACCCTACAATAATCTCTTTGTTTGTTCTCTGCTATTAGTGACTTTGGAGTGACTCTTTGTTGCATGTTGAGGGATAATTATATGATCCAATTATGTTATTATTGTTGAGAGAACTTGCACTAGTGAAAGTATGAACCCTAGGCCTTGTTTCAATGCATTGCAATACCGTTTTCGCTCACTTTTATCATTAGTTACCTTGCTGTTTTTATATTTTCAGATTACAAAAACCTATATCTACCATCCATATTGCACTTGTATCACCATCTCTTCGTCGAACTAGTGCACCTATACAATTTACCTTTGTATTGGGTGTGTTGGGGACACAAGAGACTCTTTGTTATTTGATTGCAGGGTTGTTTGAGAGAGACCATATTCATCCTACGCCTCCCATGGATTGATAAACCTTAGGTCATCCACTTGAGGGAAATTTGCTACTGTCCTACAAACCTCTGCACTTGGAGGCCCAACAACGTCTACAAGAAGAAGGTTGTGTAGTAGACATCAAGCTCTTTTCTAGCGTCGTTTACGGGGAGGTTAGCGCTTGAAGGTATATCTTTATATATTGCAATTGAATCTTTTTGTTTCTTGTTTTATCACTAGTTTAGTCTATAAAAGAAAACTAAAAATGGAATTGAGGTTGCCTCATATGCTTCATTTTTTAATGTCTTTCGTGAAAATAAGGATTCCGATAATTGTGCCAAAGTGTTAGAAGAAGAATGTTTTAAAATATTTGGCACTAAATCTTTGGATGATGAGCATGATTGCAATGTTATTAGTATGAATTCTTTGAATATCCATGATGCTAATGATATGCAAAGCCACAAGCTTGGGGATGCATGTTTGATAAATATGATTTTTTTGTCCCCCAAGTTTTGATGAGCAAATTTATTATGATGAAAGCATCCCTCCTATATATGATGATTATTGTGATGACATGTATGCTATAAAGAATAATTATAACCATGAAAATTGTCATCATGATTTTAATTTTTGATTGGATTATGCCTCACATGATAGTTATTTTTTGAGTTTGCTCTCACTACTATGAATGAGAATAATTTTGCTTATGTGGAGAGTAATAAAATTTCTATGCTTGTGCATCATGAAAATAATGATTTATGTGATGGTTATATTGTTTAATTCATTCATGATGCTACTAAAAATTATTATGAGAGAGGAACATATGCTTCTACATATTGCAATAATATCAAGTTTCCTCTCTATGTGTTGAAATTTTTGAAGTTTTGCTTGCTTTACCTTCCTATGCAAGTTGATTCTTGTTCCCATAAGTTGTTTGCTCACAAAATCCCTAAGCATGGAAAGTGAGTTAGACTTAAATGTGCTAGTCATATGCTTAATGATGCTCCCTTTATATTTCAACTCTTATCTTTTATGTGAGCATCATTGAAATCATCATGCCTAGCTAGGGGCGTTAAAATGATAGCGCTTGTTGGGAGGCAACCCAATTTTATTTTTGTCCTTTGCTTTTTGCTCCTGTTGAGTAATAAATAATCTATCTATCCTCTGGTTAGATGTGGTTTTATGTTTTAATTAGTGTTTGTGCCAAGTAGAGCCTTTAGGATCTTCTTGGGTGATTATTGTTTGATCTTGCTGATAAAAACAGAAAGTATGTGCTCACAAAGATAATTTTCATTTTTTTACCAGAGAGCGATAAAATACCAATTCCAACTGTAGTAGATAAATATACAAATTTTCCTGGTCATCCTAATTTTTCAGAATTTTTGGAGTTACAGAAGTATTCGAAACTTCCAGATTGCTACAGACTATTCTGTTTTTGACAGATTCTGTTTTCTATGTGTTGTTTGCTTATTTTGATAAATCTATGAGTAGTATCGGAGGGTATGAACCATAGAGAAGTTGGAAGGCGGTAGATATTACACCAATATTAATTTATAATGAGTTCACAACAGTACCTAAGTGGTGATTTATTTTCTTATACTAACGGAGCTTACGAGTTTTCTGTTAAGTTTTGTGTTGTGAAGTTTTCAAGTTTTGGGTAAAGATTCGATGGACTATGGAATAAGGAGTGGCAAGAGCCTAAGCTTGGGGATGCCCAAGGAACCCCAAGGTAATATTCAAGGACAACCAAGAGCCTAAGCTTGGGGATGCCCCAGATGGCATCCCCTCTTTCGTCTTCGTTCATCGGTAACTTTACTTGGAGCTATATTTTTATTCACCACATGATATGTGTTTTGCTTGGAGCATCATTTTATTTTATTTTATTTTGATTGCTGTTTGAATAAAATACCAAGATCTTAAATTCTTAATTGTTAGAGAGTCTTCACATAGTTGCATAATTATTCGACTACTCATTGATCTTCACTTATATCTTTCGAAGTAGTTTGTCGTTTGCTCTAGTGCTTCACTTATATCTTTTTAGACACGGTGGTGGTTTTATTTTGAAGAAATAGATGAACTCTCATGCTTCACTTATATTATTTTGAGAGTCTTTTAGAACAGCATGGTAATTTTCTTTGGTTATGAAATTAGTCCTAATATGATGGGCATCCAAGATGGGTATAATAAAAACTTACATATATACTACATTGAATACTATGAGAAGTTTGATACTTGACAATTGTTTTGAGATATAAAGATGGTGATATTAGAGTCGTGCTAGTTGAGTAATTGTGAAATTGAGAAATACTTGTGCTAAGGTTTGCAAGTCCCGTAGCATGCACGTATGGTAACCGTTGTGTGACAAATTTGAAGCATGAGGTGTTTCTTTGATTGCCTTCCTTATGAGTGGCGGTTGGGGACGAGCGATGGTCTTTTCCTACCAATCTATCCCCCTAGGAGCATGCGCGTAGTGCTCGATTTTGATGACTTGTAGATTTTTGCAATAAGTATGTGAGTTCTTTTGTGACTAATGTTGAGTCCATGGATTATACGCACTCTCACCCTTCCATCATTGCTAGCCTCTTCGGTACCGTGCATTGCCCTTTCTCACCTCGAGAGTTGGTGCAAACTTCACCGGTGCATCCAAACCCCGTGATATGATACGCTCTTTCACACATAAACCTCCTTATATCTTCCTCAAAACAGCCACCATACCTACCTATTATGGCATTTCCATAGCCATTCTAAGATGTATTGCCATGCAACTTTCTACTGTTTCGTTTTTTATGACTCGCTCCATCATTGTCATATTGCCTTGCATGATCATGTAGTTGACATCGTATTTGTGGCAAAGCCACCGCTCATAATTTTTATACATGTCACTCTTGAATCATTGCACATCCCGGTACACCGCCGGAGGCATTCATATAGAGTCATATTTTGTTCTAGTATCGAGTTGTAATTATTGAGTTGTAAATAAATAGAAGTGTGATGATCATCATTATTAGAGCATTGTCCCATGAGGAAAAAAAGAGAAATGCCAAATAAAAAAAGAGAATGCCCAAAAAATGAGAGAAAAATAGAGAAGGGGCAATGTTTGTATCCTTTTCCACACTTGTGCTTCAAAGTAGCACCATGATCTTCATGATGGAGAGTCTCCTATTTTGTCACTTTTATATACTAGTGGGAATTTTTCATTATAGAACTTGGATAGTATATTCCAACAATGGGCTTCCTCAAAATGCCCTAGGTCTTCGTGATCAAGAAAGTTGGATGCACACCCACTTAGTTTCTTTTGTTGAGCCTCCATACATTTATAGCTCTAGTGCATCCAATGCATGGCAATCCCTACTCCTCACATTGACATCAATTGATGGGCATCTCCATATCCCGTTGATTAGCCGTGTCAATGTGAGAATTTCTCCTTTTTTGTCTTCTCCACACAACCTCCATCATCATATTCTATTCCACCCATAGTGCTATGTCCATGGCTCGCGCTCATGTATTGCGTGAAAGTTGAAAAGGTTTGAGAATACTGAAGTACGGCACAATTTCTTGGCTTGTCATTGGGGTTGTGCATGATTGGAGCATTTTGTGTGACGAAAATGGAGCATGGCCAAACTATACGATTTTGTAGGGATGAGCTTTCTTTGGCTATGTTATTTCGAGAGGACATAATTGCTTGGTTAGTATGTTTGAAGTATTATTATTTTATGTCAATATTAAACTTTTGTCTTGAATCTTATGGATCTGAATATTCTTGCCACAACAGAGAAGATTACATTGATGAATATGTTAGGTAGCATTCCACATCAAAAATTATGTTTTTATCATCTACCTACTCGAGGACGAGCACGAATTAAGCTTGGGGATGCTTGATACGTCTCCAACGTATCTATAATTTTTGATTGTTCCATGCTATTCTATTATCCATCTAGGATGTTTTATATGCATTTATATGCTATTTTATATGATTTTTGGGACTAACCTATTAACCTAGAGCCCAGTGCCAGTTTCTGTTTTTTCCTTGTTTTTGAGTATCGCAGAAAAGGAATATCAAACGAAGTTCAATTGACGTGAAAATTTACGGAGATTATTTTTGGACCAGAAGAAGCCCACAGAGTACCGGAGATGGACCAGAAGAGTCCCGAGGCCACCCTGAGGGTGGAGGGCGCGCCCTACCCCCTGGGCACGCCCCTACCTCGTGGCCGCTTCGTGGACCCCCTTGAATTGTTCCCGACGCCAACGCCTCTTATATATCCTCAAACTTTCAGAAAGAAACCTAGATCGGGAGTTCCACCACCACAAGCCTCCGTAGCCACCGAAAACCAATCTAGACACGTCCCGGCACCCTGCCGGAGGGGGGAATCCCTCTCGGGTGGCCATCTTCATCATCCCGATGCTCTCCATGACGAGGAGGGAGTAGTTCACCCTCAGGGCTGAGGGTATGTAACAGTAGCTATGTGTTTGATCTCTCTCTCTCTCTCTCGTGTTCTTGATTTGGCACGATCTTGATGTATCACGAGCTTTGCTATTATAGTTGGATCTTATGATGTTTCCCCCCTCTACTCTCTTGTAATGGATTGAGTTTTCCCTTTGAAGTTATCTTATCGGATTGAGTCTTTAAGGATTTGAGAACTCTTGATGTATGTCATGCATGTGCTTATCTGTGGTGACAATGGGATATTCACGTGATCCACTTGATGTATGTTTTGGTGATCAACTTGCGAGTTCCGTGACCTTGTTAACTTATGCATAGGGGTTGGCACACGTTTTCGTCTTGATTCTCCGGTAGAAACTTTGGGGCACTCTTTGAAGTTCTTTGTGTTGGTTGAATAGATGAATCTGAGATTGTGTGATGCATATCGTATAATCATACCCACGGATACTTGAGGTGACATTGGATTATCTAGGTGACATTAGGGTTTTGGTTGATTTGTGTCTTAACGTGTTATTCTAGTACGAACTCTAGGATAGATTGAATGGAAAGAATAGCTTCGTGTTATTTTACTACGGACTCTTGAATAGATCGATCAGAAAGGATAACTTTGAGGTGGTTTTGTACCCTACAATAATTTCTTCATTTGTTCTCCGCTATTAGTGACTTTGGAGTGACTCTTTGTTGCATGTTGAGGGATAGTTATATGATCCAATTATGTTATTATTGTTGAGAGAACTTGCACTAGTGAAAGTATGAACCCTAGGCCTTGTTTCAACGCATTGCAATACCGTTTTTGCTCACTTTTACCATTAGTTACCTTGCTGTTTTTATATTTTCAGATTACAAAAACCTATATCGACCATCCATATTGCACTTGTATCACCATCTCTTCGCCGAGCTAGTGCACCTATACAATTTACCATTGTATTGGGTGTGTTGGGGACACAAGAGACTCTTTGTTATTTGGTTGCAGGGTTGTTTGAGAGAGACCATATTCATCCTACGCCTCCCACAGATTGATAAATCTTAGGTCATCCACTTGAGGGAAATTTGCTACTGTCCTACAAACCTCTACACTTGGAGGCCCAACAACGTCTACAAGAAGAAGGTTGTGTAGTAGACATCATCCCTCTTTGTTCTCTTCTATTTCGTGTTCCCCTGATCTAGCCAAAAACCGTTTCTTATATTCTGGGAGATCCGTAACTCCGATTGGGCTGAGATTTAACACGATTTCTTTTTCAGATATAAGCTTCCTTGCGCACGAACTAGAGCTCCAACCGACGTTCGAGGAGGACACAACCCACCACCACGCTCCAGGCCCTCTGGCGCGCCCTAGTGTCTTGTGGGCTGCGTGGGCCTCCGTTTGCGGTGATTCCAACTCCCAAAAATCACATATATTCCAAAATAATTCTTCGTCAAATTTTATTGCATTTGGACTTTGTTTGATATGGATATTCTGCGATACAAAAAACATGCAAAAAACAGGAACTGGCACTGGGCACTAGATCAATAGGTTAGTCCAATAAATCATATAAATTTTTTGCCAAAAGTGTATAGAAGTTGTATAATATTGGCATGAAACAATCAAAAATTATAGATACAACAGAGACGTATCAGTATGTGGATACCGATGATCGAATCTTGAGCAAGTAACATACCGATGGACAAAGGGAATAAAGTATGTTGTCATAACTGTTCGACCGATAAAGATGTTCGTAGAATATGTAGGATCCAATATGGGCATCCAGGTTCTGCTATTGGTTATTGACCGGAGAGGTGTCTCGGTCATGTCTAGATAGTTCTCGAACCCGTAGGGTCCGCATGCTTAACGTTCGATGACGATATAGTATTATATGAGTTATGTGTTTTGGTGACTGAATGTTTTTCGAAGTCCCGGATGAGATCATGGACATGAAGAAGAGTCTCCAAATGGTCGAGAGGTAAAGATTGATATATAGGACGATGGTATTCGGACATCGGAAGTATTCTGGAGGGTACCGGATACTTATCGGGTCACCGGAAAGGAGTTTCAGGCACCCCCAGCAAAGATATGGGCCTTATGGGCCAAGTGAGGGAACACACCAGCCCTGGTGTGCCCCTATAGAGGCCAGCCCTATGCGGAGGAGAAGGAAAGAGGGGAGGGCAAGGAAAGTGTGGATTAGGATTCCTACTTCCTTCCATCTCCCCCTTCTTTCCTTCCACCTCGGTTATATATGGCAGGGGGCGCGTGGCTTGGGAGGGACTCCAAGTAGGATTTCTCCTACTTGGGCGCCTCCTATGGCCGATCCTCTCTCCCTCCCACCTATATATATGAGGAGGGGGCGCCTAGCACACAACAGACAATTGCCTAGCCGTGTGTGGCGCCCTCGTCCACAGTTTATGCCTCCGGTCATATTCTCGTAGTGCTTAGGCGAAGCCCTGCGCGGATCACATCACCATCACACGTCACCACGCCATCATGCTGACGGAACTCATCTACTTCCTCGACACTTTGCTGGATCAAGAGTTCGAGGGACGTCATTGGGCTGAACGTGTGCAGAACTCGGAGGTGACGTACGTTCGGTGCTTGATCGGTCGGAACGAGAAGAAGTTTGACTACATCAACCGCGTTGTCAAACGCTTCCGCTTTCGTTCTACGAGGGTACGTGGACAGACTCTCCCCCTCTCATTGCTATGCATCTCCTAGATAGATCTTGCGTGAGCGTAGGAATTTTTTTGAAATTGCATGCTATGTTTCCCAACACCCCCCCCCCCCGCCCGCACGCTTGTCCTCCTCCCTTCGCATATGACCGTATGCACGCACGATCTCATGCACAACATGTTAGAAATAAACACGTGTTGTTGCCACCGCTGACCCCGTCCTCCTCTCCCCTAGCCCTCCTTCTCTACTGCAACTTTCCCCCACCCCCCATCAGTCCCAAGTCCTTCCTCCACGCGGCCCCGCAAAGCCATGATGGAGATGCCCGTTGACCAACAATAGCCACATGAATCACCGCTATGTGACACCCTAGTTTTTGCCCTTTTTCTTTTTCCGAGTTTTATTGCTTTTTGAATTGAATTTGAGTTTTTGAATCAACTCATTTGGACTTCATCACTTGGGCGTTCCTTTGATTTTCACCCAAGTGGCTCATCTCACCCTAAACTCATCCCTTGCCCTCTAATATACCAAAATATAACCTTGGGAACATTTTCTCTCTGAAATCACACTTCGGTCATTTCTACTCCAAAGAAACCCTCGTTTTTCTTGCCCACAAAAATCTGATAAAATTCCTGAATATTCTTTGGACCTTGGCACACCTCCCTATGCAAAAATATTTCATGGTTATTTGGAATATTTTTGCTACATAAAATATTTTTCATTTTGGTCAGAAAATGCATGTTGTGACGGAAGTGCATTTTTGCTTGATCCTTTGGAGCTGAAATTTATAGGGCTTCATTACCCACCTCAGTAACTCTGAATGCTTTTATAGCTCTGACAGAATTACGTGCCGTATCTTGTTCCATTGATCTCTGGATCGACGGTGCATGCAGCGAAGCGGTTCACAGGGAAACCGTGACACATGGAGGATTTAGTGCATGAAAATCGAGGAGCCGCGCCCCCACTTTCCCCACTAACGCACATCGTTACCGCTTCTGCGCGCGCACGCACAAATTCGAATCCTGTGATTTCTGAAGCAAATCAATCCGATTGATTACCCTCGATTCCTTTCCTAAAGAATGCATGTCAGTCCAACTGACCACCCTTCGCGGGGACCCGTGCACTCGGCCACGTTAAACACCCGACTGAAGTCTTCTTCAGGATTCCTACGTGACGAGCTTGACGCCCCTCCGTGGGTTGACTTGTCCCTACCAGTAGGCTCCAAGGCACATGACTCGGAAACCTGGACTCATAGAAGGCCTGTGCTGGCATTCCCCTGGGATAAGGAGTGGCTTCTCTTCGAAGAGTCAGACCACGCGTCGGCGTCACCACTCGAGTTGTAATGGCATGCCTCACTCGGGCCACAAGTCTATCTCCCTCGAGAGACAAACGAATGCCACCGGGTTTTTCTCGGTAATCAATAGCACCCGGTCATCTGGGTAAACATGTAGTCCAGAATCCGCTGTGTTTTCGTCCAAGGAACAGCGAACCACGATTCAGAAACATATTTCGCATGCTCCTACAGCACTCAGACTTAACTGAAGGATCGAACCGTTTGTCCTACGAAACCTCAACCGATTCGGGGGTTAATGACGAGGTCATCTATTACAGGTAGGTTCAAGGACCCATCATTTGGGACCCACATGGGGCCCATCACCGCCATGGGTAGGTCCCTGGACCATACCAGCATTCGGATGCATATATCAAGGAGTCCACTTGGACAATGACCCGCCACTCGGCTGACGAACCACCACTCGGACCAAAGAGGCAAGCGGGCGGCGTGGGAGGTGCAACGATCGAGAAATCCTAAGCCATCCATTAAACAGAGTCAAGGCACCTGTTACCTGTAACTTCCATAGTAGAGGGTCATCACACCTATAACTGATGCATTCAATGTCATTTAATGCCCAGGCGACATGGAGGACGTGGGGTTGCAGCGCACTCTATATAAGCCGCACCCCCTCCACAATCGGGCACAAGAAACCTTTGTAACCATACCCATCAAATCAAAACAAGCCTCAGGGCATGAGACGTAGGGTTGTTACCTTCGCCGAGAGGGTTTGAACTCGTTAAACACCGAGTGCTACACATGCGTGTAGCTAGGCTATGCCCCTTATTCATACCCATAGTACTCATTGCTAGAATCATAACCCCGACATCAGGCCCTAAGGGACCGCCTTTCAAAAAATGTAGTACAGGTACAAAAACTTAGAAGAATTGACAAATTTTTTCGGGAGTTATATTTTAGGGGTTTAGTTAGGAACCATTTTTTAGCAGATCAAATGTAAGGAGTTTAAGGTATGAGGGGCCGTTTGAGGGGCTAAATTATAAGAGATCAACTATAGATGTCGTAAGGAGTTAAATTACAAGGGACCAGACAGAGATGCTCTTAGCCAATGCTATTGTTACATCTGTAGCATTTTCGGCACCTTTAGGCATACTATAGTGAGGTCTCCAGGCTCCGTAGAAGCACCAAAAGAAGGAATTTGACAAGGAACTCTGCTGAAAATCCTTGTGCGGCACCAAAACACATGCATCTTCGGCGGAGCTCAATCTTCTCACTCTCGGGTAGTTCAAACTATTCCGAGGATGCACGATATTTTTTTAGAATGAAGATGCGAGAGGCGTTCGGCTTCAAATTAATAAGGCCCGCAACATAATAGAGTAACGATTCAGACTAAAAAGCCCCTTGGGAAACACATGAGACTTTAGAGTTATAAGCCAAAAGGCAGCGAGCATTACATGGCCAGATGGTTGCACATAAGCACACATGCTCGTAGAAAACAAAAGAAACCACCCTCCCCAGGCAGCGGCCGCAGGCTCCTTAGCCAACACGTAAACATGCTTGAATCTGTTTTGGGCATGCTGCAGCATCTCAGTATCCTTGCGCCTCCTCAACGGACTCCACTGATGAAATAAAGGATTGTATTTGAAGATAACATTAGCCGGATGCGATGGAAAGATGCCTTTAATGGTGAGTTTATTACGAATATGACATAAAACCCAAAGAAGTGCCCCCACACAACTCCACATCACATGCTTGCATTATCCATGAACTGACTCCAGGAGGCCAAGAAGCTCGGCATTGGACCGCGGGTCCCACTATACACCCGCAGCCTCATGAATTGCGCTCCACGCAAACCTCGCCAGGTGGCAGTTAAAGAACACATGGTTCACATCTTCAAGCACCCTACATACCGCACACAGGCCGTCGGTCGGGCCATGGTGTTTGGCCACATTGACCGACATGGACAGACTGTTACGAAACAACTGTAGCATAAAGACTTTGACATTTAACGGAATGTGAGTCTTCCACATGCCATTGGTAGCAAGCTGGGCTGGACCTTGACAAAGTATTTGGTATAGTGGTTTTATTGAGAACTTGTCGGAAGCGTTTAGGTGCCATGTCACCTTGTCCAAACCCTGAGACAAAGCGACAGTTGCCAACTAGGCCAACATTCTATCGAAACTCTCACGCTCCGGACCAGTCAGCTCGCATTGAAAGTGAACGGCGAGCGTAGGTCCACTGAACGCCTCAGCCACCGTGAGGTTTGTGTCCTGAAATTCCAACCAAAGTGGTTGCGCGCCTACCCAAAGGTCGAGCCAAAATCTGATGGATCATCCATCCTGCACAACAAACTTCGCCCCATGGAAAAAGTCAGCTTAATGAGTTGGATCGCGTTCTACAAAGGGGATCCCCTCACGACTCCTTTGAAAGAAATTCCCATTGGGGAAATATTTCGCTCTAAGGAGGTCAGCCCATTACCCGGTCGCCCCTTGCCACAATTTCCAAATCCATTTGCACATGAGTGCAATGTTCATCAATCTGGAATTCGTAATCCCAAGTCCCCCCAAGGACTTGGGTCAACAAATAGCCGCCCATTTAACCATACGATATTTGCACTTGGGTCCCCCCCTCCCAAAAGAATCGGGAGTGTGGCGTGTCCATCTTAGCATGCACCCCCTCAGCTAATAGGAAAAGGCCCATCGCAAACATGGGTAATGAGGAAGGCTCGAGTTGGTTAAGATGAGTCTTGCCATTGAAGACATGAATTTACCACGGCACAGGCACACCCGACCCCCTACCTTAGCATAGAGAGGCTCCCAACCGTCAATGGAAAGCTTCCTAGTGGCTATTGGTAGTCCTAGATAGGTAAACGGAAACTTGCCCAACTTGTAGTTGAGCAAGTCTGCGGTGCGATGACCTGCGTCTACATCCATCCCCATGGATAGGACTTCACATTTGTGGAAGTTGAAAGCCCGGACATAAGCTCAAAGCTAAGCAGGAGTGCTTTCACAGTGGCTATGTTATGGGTGTCGGGCTGGAACATCAACAGAGTATCATCTGCGTAATATAAATGGGAAACCCCTTGGGATTAAGTGACCAAGAACGCCCCTAATGTGGTTGGTCAAATATAGTTGCCTTATGCAGCATTGCTGCCAGGGCATCGGCAACAAAATTAAATAGTAGCAGGGACATTGGGTCGCCTTGATGGAGTCCCCGCTTGTTACGGAAGAAGTTTCCTACTTCTCCATTAACCGAGATTACGGTTTGGCCTCCCGACATCAACTGCATCATTCGGTGCACCCAAACAGCTGAGAAACCGCGACTAATTAGGACCCGACGAAGGAAATCCCAATTAACGCAATCGTACACCTTTTCCAAATCTAATTTCAGCAGGATCGCCGGCTCTTTCGTGCGTTTTAGCTCATGCACTACAAAAAAATACACTTCCGTGATGATACGTGTTTGTCATAGTAGGTCGCTTTTTTTGTCATGCATGTACATCCATGACAAACTTATGATAGAATCAAGATAGTCATACCTGTGCTGCCGTAGAAGTGTTCCATGACATTACCAAAATTATCATCACGGAAGTGTCCACTTCCATGACGATAAATCGTGCGTCACAGAAGTGCTTTCATCAAGGGTGACCGACACGTGGCATCCATCGTAACGGAACGCCGTTAAGCTATCGGGTCGGGTTTTGGATCCGATAACCCGTTAACAGCCCCGACCAATGGGGATTTTCCACGTGTAAAATTATCATTGGCTAGAGGAAACACGTGTCGGCTCATTGTCGGGACAGATGTCAGCCACTCACTGGACAGAAGGCGCCTATCGTTGTCAAAACCGGCGGATCTCGGGTAGGGGGTCCCGAACTGTGCGTCTAGGCCGGATGGTAACAAGATGCAGGGGACACAATGTTTTACCCAGGTTCGGGCCCTCTTGATGGAGGTAAAACCCTACATCCTGCCTGATTAATATTGATGATATGGGTAGTACAAGAGTAGATCTACCACGAGATCAGAGAGGCTAAACCCTAGAAGCTAGCCTATGGTATGATTGTATGTTGTAGTTGTTATTGTCCTACAGACTAAAACCCTCCGGTTTATATAGACATCGGAGAGGGCTAGGGTTACACAAGGTCGGTTACAAAGGAGGAGATATCCATATCCGTATTTCCTAGCGTGCCTTCCACGCCAAGTAGAGTCCCGTCTGGACACGAGACGAAGTCTTCAAACTTGTATCTTCATAGTCTAACAGTCCGACCAATGGATATAGTCCGGCTGTCCGGACACCCCCTAATCCAGGACTCCCTCAGTAGCCCCTAAACCAGGCTTTCAATGACGATGAGTCCGGCGCGCAGTGTTGTCTTCAGCATTGCAAGGCGGGTTCCTCCTCCAAATACACCATGGAAGAATTTTGAATATAAGGATAGTGTCCGACCCTGCAAAAAATAAGTTCCACATTCCATCATAGAGAGAATAATATTTCCACAAATCTTCAATCTGCTAACACGTTTTGGCAACATGACATTACATCACGGCCCGGTGATTATTTGAACCATCTCCTTTAACTAGCCCCGCACATAACGCGAGGCAGTTTTTTGACACGTCTTGTCAAAGCAGAGATCGTGTCCCCTGATTACGGGATTCTCATCAATACGGGTGTGGGTAACCCAACCGCGCCATCAATTACGGCACTTGGGAGACAAGCGAGTTTTATCAGGCTAGTGGGGACGCTTAATTTCAGCCGCCCATATAAAGGGATAAGGATTCACCTTTTCATCCACGCCTTCTTCCTCCTTTGCTTATCTGTTTTCGCGCACTCGAGCTCCAGTGCCCTAGTCCGCATTCCCCACCTCAACCTTCTCCATCCATGTCCGGAGCGGGAGGCAAGTGGATGGTGTCCTCCGTCATGGAGGGAGACATCAAGAAGCTGAGGAGAGCCGGATATCTGCCCGACGACATCGCGCACCGGCTCCCAGATGAGGGGCAGCTCATCCCCACCCCAGGCCCCATGAGAGGGTGGTGTTCCTCACCCATTTCCTCCGCGGACTAGGATTTCCTCTCCACCCATTTGTCTAGGGGCTCATGTTCTACTATGGCCTGGATTTCCACGATCTGGCCCCGAACTTCATCCTCAACATCTCGGCGTTTATCGTCGTGTGCGAGGCCTTCCTCCGCATCAAGCCCCACTTCGGCTTATGGCTGAAGACTTTCAATGTCAAGCCGAAGGTAGTGGGCGGCTGCCAGGCGGAGTGCGGAGGCGCCATGGTGGGAAACATGCCCAATGTCACATGGCTCGAGGGATCCTTTGTGGAGACAATAAAGGGGTGGCAATCGGGGTGGTTCTATATCACCGAGCCGCGTGACCCTACATGGGTAGCGGCCCCGGAGTTCCGATCTGGCTTCCCCACACGGCTCACCTCCTGGCAAGAGAAGGGCCTGTCCTGGGGTAGTCCGGGAGAGCTGACCGGACTCCAAACATGCATTCAAAGCATGGTGAACAAGAAGCTCAAACTTGTCAACGTAGTCCAAGTTATGCTCATCCGCCGGATCCTCCCGTGCCAACAATGGGCCTTCAACTTGTGGGAGTTTGACCCGGCGCAGCACCAAACTCTGAACAGGCTCTTCGACACAACTCACGAAGATGCCTGGAGGGTGCTGTTCAAGAGCGCCGAGGTCCCCCCTCCTACTACTGAGGATCGTGGATTCAGCGTGAAGCGCCAAGCCAGCGCGGTAAGCTGCCTTTACCTCTTATAGGACATATGTTTTTCATAGCTTGGCTCCATGCGGGATCTAAACTCCTGTACCTTTGACAGGATTGGTAGGAGACAGCCGGACAGATCGACTGTCCGTCTCCTTTTCCCGAAGGCTCAGCAAACGCTCTTCTGACGAAGATGCTGACTCCGGCTCCTTATACGGCGCCGGAGAAGACCAAGAAGGCCAAGGGAACCCGAAAGAGTTCCCGATGCCAAGCGTCACCGGACTTACCGTCCGAGGACTCTACGGCGCAATCCTCCCCCGAAGACGAGGAGGATGCTCCCCCTCCAGACGGGGGAGACAAGAAAAGGAAGGCCGCCCCAACTGGGGAGGCCGGAGGGTCCAAGAAAGGGCGGACCCTCCCTACAGACTACTCCACCACCGCCGCCGACAGCGAAGACGAGTGGCTGCCCAGGGCCAAGCCCCTGGGGAAGTCGTAAGTATTCGGATACCAGAGTAAGTCATAGTATTCCTTTGCCGCACTGCTTTCCCTAATGCCGAAATATGATTATGCAGGCCACCATGAACCAGTATCGATGTATCATCGAATGGCTCCCTGGGCTCGTCGGACATGGATAGCGATCCAGTCCCGACCGCCACCTCCCCTCATCCTGCTGACGACGCTGAGGTGCTGTCTCAAGAGGCACCGGGTCAAGGGGAGACAGCCCCGGAGGCACCTCAAGGCGACCTTCCGAACTTCAAGAGTCGAGGGGACGGGGCCCCTGAGAGCTCCGAGTTCGGCCCTCAGCCGAACACCGCGCCTGAACCTCCAGTGGTTCCGGGCTCGGGTAGGCGGCCTCCTTCTAAGAGGGGCGAGACGCCTGCACCGGCGACCTCTGTCCATCCAGAGGCGCCGGACAATCTGCTGGAAGCGCTTCGCACCACTTCCATCAATGAGGAGCACAGCACTATTATGAGTGCGGTGATCCAGAAGGTTCAGTCCGCTAAGAGCGGATTGACCGAAGCCTGTGCCAGCCTTCTAACAGGCTTTGAGGTAAGTGTTTAAAGTATAGGAAAAATATTACCGCATAGACAGTAGCCCCTGATGCTCTGTTCGGTGTTTACAAAGAAAAGCCGAATAGAGGATCAAACAATATTGCAGGAGTCTAATAGAAGTATGTCAATATGCATATGCAGGCTTCGCTGCTGGCGTTCGCCGCACTGACTGCGGAGGTCGCCGTACTAAAGCAGGACCTTAAAGGGTCCCAGGACGAGCTCGGCCTTACCAAGAGGCAGCCTGAGGAGAATAAGGTAAGTAGCACCTAGTCTATGTATATGTATAAAAAGAATGCGATTGCAAAATGACAGGATTATCATGAATTTGCCAGGGGCCACGACCGAAGTGGCGACCCTAAAGCAAGCGTTGTCCAAGGCCGAAGATAAAGTGTCCAAGGAGCGCACCGAGCGAGAGAAGCACGAGGCTCGGGTGGGCGAGGTGCAGCAAGAGCTCCAGGCTCTCGTGGCGAAGAACGAGGCGTTGGAGCTTGACTCAAAGACGCGAGAGTCTGAGCTTGTCACGGCCCTCGAGAGCGCAAAAAGTGCCAAGGCCGAAGGCCCTCCAGGAGATTGACGCAATGAATAAGATAGCGGCGGGTAAGGCTTTCTATATGCAAAGCAAGCATGTAAGAGTAAATTACCGATTACTTACCCAGATCCGGAGCTCTCCAGGAGCATTCGCAGATTTGCCTTGCAGCATGTCCGATGCCGCACAATTTTACCAGGCGAGGATGGAAGCTCAACGGAGAAGCTGTTCTGGTCTCAGTATACTGAGGCCGGACACCCGGTGCCAATGAGCGACCAGCTGAAGCAGATGGTCAAGCTACATAAGGCGGCCGAACAGGCCATGAAGGGCTTTATAGTCCGGCGGTGGCCTGGCGACGCCCTTTCGAACAGCTTCTTCGGCCTGGTGAGGCGGCTTGTGGATGCTTGCCCGTGGCTGGAGGTCGTCAAGCGATCCGTCTGCATTGAAGGTGCACGCCGGACTTTCGCCCGTGTGAAATTGCAGTGGGTCAAGCTAGACGCCGTGAAGCTGCCGGGTGCCCATCTCATAGCGAATGAGTGTACAAAAGATGTAATATTTGAGTAAAACTCGCTCGTGTGATCCTGTATTTATGAAAACTTGTTTCATATGCGCTATGCAACCCTTGTTTGAATTTAAAATATTACCTTTTGTTTGGCCGTTTATCCAATCTGAGAGATGGCTAGTCCTCGGCTTCTGCCCCCATGCCACTAGTGCTGGGGTGTTCGCGATAAACCTGAGCACTCTTGTTCCCATGTTTGGGTCCTTCGAGGGAGGTGCTCAGCACAACGAACAAGGCAATCGGACTAATAATGCTTTATCACTCTCACTTAGCCATAGAATTCTATAATTTTAAATTTCGGCGAAGCCCCTGGTATTCGGAAGGCCGAATTCGGGGCGCGATACACGCCTTAAAGCCGGACAGGGCCGGCCCCTCGCCCTAAGCGGCATAAGTCTTTAGGGACTCGAAAACCTCGCCGAACAGCGACCAGTCTCTTGCCTTATCATGACAGTCAGTTTTAGCTTTCTCTACTGAGGTGCTAAGCCCGCAGAACCGGGGCACAATCGCAGTAGTTCTCCTAGCGCTACCTTAGCCGATGGAGCGGAACGTAAGGTACCAAAACATAGGAGCCAGGCAAACCCAACATTTGACCAAAGACATGATTCGGAGCTGATGCATATAATGCTATAAGTTCGGGGTGCCGCACTTGTGAAAGTGTTCGGACTTTTCACACCATATTGTGGGGTACGTAAGCCCCTGGTGTATTGGCCGTACCACAGTGTACGGTTGCAAGGCGTCGTTAATGAACATATATATGTAAAACAAGAATGCAATAATAGGCGCAGTGCTATGCATTGTTTATTCAAAAAGGTGCGTTAAAGCAAAATGATACAGATAGTGCGATAAGCAAAGAGTAGGACTGTGTCCCTTCCAAGGGCAGGCTGAAGAATAGTACTAAATCAAATATTTCACTCGTTACTGTAATCCACCTGGGAATTCCGTGGTGTGACGTAGCTTTCTGCCTCCTTGGTCGTTGCATCATGTGTTCGGCAATAGTGCTGCCGGACAGGGTTTCCAGAGATTAAAGTCCTGAAAAAGAGAAAAATAACAAAGTGGGGAGCCCCTAGTGCGGTTTAAGCCGCGTCCTGGGGCGTGCCGCAGTTGTGCCCCCCTTCCCCACCTGCGCCCATGGTATTTTCAATGCGTAATTATGTACGAGTGGCACGGATTTTGCCGTTTGGCTGGGACTGGGGTGGGGCCGCATTGCTATGCAAGCTCAGATCGCGCCAGTCGGTCTGTTTGCCGATTGCTCCGAGCGCGCTTGACGGTGTCCGGGTTTTGAAACGCTGAACTGGTTAATTGCCTTGAGAGGCTGCTTTGTGCTTCTGCTGCGAGGGCCGCGGTGTGCTCCTCTGTTCGGAGAGAGCGCTCTGTGTTTCCATTGACGGTAATAACTCCACGAGGTCCTGGCATCTTGAGCTTGAGGTATGCATAATGCGGTACCGCATTGAATCTAGCAAATGCGGTTCGCCCGAGCAGTGCATGATAACCACTGCGGAACGGGACTATATCGAAGATTAACTCTTCGCTTCGGAAGTTATCCGGGGATCCGAAGACCACTTCCAGTGTAATTGAGCCTGTGCAATGGGCCTCTACACCTGGAATGACGCCTTTAAAGGTCATTTTTGTGGGTTTGATCCTTGAGAGGTCTATACCCATTTTGCGCACTATGTCCTGATAAAGCAGGTTCAGGCTGCTGCCGCCATCCATGAGGACTCGAGTGAGGTGAAATCCGTCAATGATTGGGTCTAGGACCAGTGCGGCGAATCCACCATGACGGATACTAGTGGGGTGGTCCCTGCGATCGAAGGTGATCGGACAGGAGGACCATGGGTTGAACTTTGGGGCGACTGGCTCCAGCGCATATACGTCCCTGAGCGCACGCTTCCGTTCCCGTTTGGGGATGTGCGTTGCATATATCATGTTCACCGTCCGCACTTGTGGGGGGAACCTCTTCTGTCCTCCGGTGTTCGGCTGCCGGGTCTCCTCCTCGTCATTGCTATGTGGCCCTTTATCTTTGTTTTCGGCAATTAACTTGCCAGCCTGCTTGAATACCCAACAGTCCCTATTGGTGTGGTTGGCTGGCTTGTCGGGGGTGCCGTGTATTTGACATGAGCGATCGAGTATGCGGTCCAAACTGGACGGGCCCAGCATACTTTGTTTAAATGGCTTTTTCCGCTGACCAGGTTTAGAGCCTTTGAATCCGGCGTTGACTGTCGTATCCTTAGTATTATCGCTATTGATGTGGTGCTTATGTTTGTCGCGACGTGACCTGCTATTGCCATCCTTGGTATCCAAGGTACCATGGTTCTTTGATATGTTATTACCGCGAGCCAGCCAGCTATCTTCTCCCACGCAAAAGCGGGTCATGAGCGTCGTGAGGGCTGCCATAGATTTCGGCTTTTCCTGACCAAGGTGCCGGGCTAGCCACTCGTCCCGAATGTTGTGTTTGAAAGCCGCTAAGGCCTCTTCGTCCGAACAGTCGATGATTTGATTTTTCTTTGTAAGGAACTGAGTCCAGAATTGTCTGGCCAACTCTTCTAGCTGCTGAATTATGTGGCTCAAGTCATCGGCATCTGGCGGTCGCACATAAGTGCCCTGAAAGTTGTCGAGGAATGCGGCTTCTAGATCTTCCCAACAGCTAATGGAATCTGCTGGCAAGCTGTTAAGCCAATGCCGTGCTGGTCCTTTGAGCTTTAGTGGGAGGTATTTGATGGCGTGTAAGTCATCACCGCGGGCCATGTGGATGTGGAGGAGGAAATCCTCGATCCATACCGCAGGATCTGTAGTGCCGCCATATGATTCAATATTTACAGGTTTGAAACCTTCTAGGATTTGATGATCCATTACTTCGTCTGTGAAGCATAAAGGGTGTGCGGCGCCTCTGTATTGGGCTATATCACGACGCAGCTCGAATGGGTCTTGCCCGCTGTGTTCGGCCCGGCCGAATTTACTTTTACTGTATCCGGCGTGACGTTTATCGTCTCGCATAGTGGCGCCCTCGTGATCCGTAGATCGATCTTGCATGCTTTGCTTTGTCCTCCAATACGTCTCGCAGGTCTGGCGTGTTTCCCCATGCTTTTTTTATTTGAATGGCGTCGGGGTGCCGGCTGAGCTTTTGGCTGGACTGCCTCTCTATCACGGCCACGAGGTGGCCGATCAGCCGCATCATACGCTTCTTCCTCCAGTCGGGGTAGCAACCTACACTTTGGGTAACTCTTGGAGGGGCGCTCGAGTTTATATTCCTCGGTAGCGAGGACTTCAGTCCATCTGTCAGCTAGTAGATCTTGATCAGCTTGAAGTTGCTGCTGCTTTTTCTTCAGGCTATTTGCCGTGGCCATAAGTCGGCGCTTGAAGCGCTCTTGTTCGACGGGATCCTCTAGCACAGGGAATTCGTCGTCGCCGAGGCTTGCCTTGTCTTCGAAGGGGGCATGTAATTATCATCCTCCTCCTCTCCGTATGCCGCTCTCTCAGGAGGGCTGGCTCCTCCATCCTCCTGCTCTAAATCTTGCTCGAGGGGATTATTGTTGTCTTCGGCACTATTCGGAGTGTTATTATCTCCTGTGCCGGTATCACCACTTTTTCTTTGGCGGGACTTAGAGCGGCGCCGCTGACGTCGGCACTTGGGTTTCTTCTTGGAGGGGTCATCCTCCATTATCTCGTCGCCATTGCCTTCTTTGGGTGTATCCACCATGTATATATCGTATGATGAGGTGGCTTTCCAGTGCCCTATAGGCGCTGGTTCATGTTCGTCTCCTACATCGTCGTCCATACCGTCGATGTCTTCGGAGTCGAAGTCGAGCATGTCGGTTAAATCATCGACAGTGGCTACGAAGTGGGTGGTGGGTGGGCGTCGAATTTCTTGGTCGTCCGTATCCCAATCCTGTTGGCCATAGTCCGGCCAGGGCTCTCCTGACAAAGACAGAGACCTTAGTGAATTCAGAATGTCGCCGAAGGGCGAGTGCTGAAAGATATCCACGGCGGTGAATTCCATGATCGGCGCCCAATCGGATTCGATTGGCAGGGGCGCGGAAGGTTCGGAGTCCGGAAAAGAGTCTGGCACCTTGGAGTCACGGGCTTCGCAAAGGATGAGGCTGGTGTTCGGCTCGATCGCTGTTGAGACTGCAGCCCCCGAGGTGGTGTCTAGCCACCCGTCCTCGATCGGCGTGGTTGGCTCCGAGCTAAGGGTCGAAGCTGATGCGGGCGTGGCCTCCAGGGCACTGTTTGGTGGCAGAGCTAGGTCATACCCATCGTGACAGTGCGGCGCGCTTAGCTGTGGCTCGAATCCGTCGAAGATCAAGTCTCCGCGGATGTCAGCCGTGTAGTTCAAACTTCCAAATCTGACCTGATGGCCAGGGGCGTAGCTTTCAATCTGCTCCAGATGGCCAAGCGAATTAGCCCGCAGTGCAAAGCCGCCTGTCACATCCCTAGTCTGGTATGACTTAGACTAGCTAGCTAATTGTGCATCATATTTAAATTTCATTTAATTTTGAAATGAGGATTGGTGGAAACCTCAGAATCATTTTTTGAAGATGACCCAAATAAAAATTTCTCCAAAAGGGTCCAAGAAAATGCTCATGTTGCCCTCTGAAAATATTGGACAGAGATAAAAATCAAAACAATATTTTTAGGAGCTCATGGACATTTATTTTGGCCATTTGGATTAATTCGATAAATATTTGCATTGGAAATATATTTCTATATATATGAAATATGGTCCAAAAATTATGCCAATTATAAAAGAGCTCTGGAATAATACCATTAGCCCCTACAAAAATTGGCATAATAAAATTAAATGATTTGATATATTTATTAAATCAAACAAATGTCAGAAAATTAGAAAAGAAAACAGAAAAGGGGAGAGAGACTTACCTGGGCCACTTACCTGGCCCATCTCCAGCTGGCGGCCCAGCCCACCCCGCTGCCTTCTGTCGTCTCCCTCCTCGGACAGAAGGACGAGGGCGTGTGCCCGACGCTCGCCGGCACGCGCGCGCGCCACCTCCCCCCCTGTTGGCCACCTCCTGCTTCCCCGGACTCCCTCCCAATGCCACGGAGACGGCCACGCACTCCAGGCCCTCTCATTCCTCCTCCCCCCCATGCTCATCCCCTCCTCTGGCTCCCCCTCACTTCCACCGAACGCGGCCGCCGCCGCCGACGAGAACCACCA
>NC_041386.1:541085421-541092098 GCF_002162155.2 Triticum dicoccoides | reverse complement strand
CAAAGCTGGCTTGCTGCAACTAAACCCCACATTACCCTCTTGATACCAATGCATGTACGATAGGATCTGATGTAAGTCTTGCTGAGTACCTTTGTACTCATGTTGCTTTATTTATGTTTTTGCAGCGGAGACTTCGGTCTTACTAGTGTTCTCGTGGACTTCGACTAGTAGCTAGTACCTCAGCTACGATCTTGATCGGATGTTGTAGATAGTCAGGCTCTTCAGCCTTTTTCTTTTGTAGATGTCTGTACCCAGATATGTAATGCTTCCGCTTGTTGCTTGTATGCTCTGTATGATGGGTCTTGTGACCCCTGTTTGCAATATATGCTATGACGGCTCTTCTGAGCCTTTATCTATATGAGTTGTTGAGTTATGCTGTGATGCCATGTTGTACAGCACATACTTGCATGTTATGCGTACGTGTAATGTGTATTGCTATGTGTGGGATCTGACTATCTAGTTGTTTATTCTTAGTAGCCTCTCTTACCGGGAAATGTCTCCTAGTGCTTCCACTGAGCCCTGGTAGCTTGCTACTGCTCCGGAACACTTAGGCAGGCCGGCATGTGTCCTTCTTCGATCTTGTGTCTGTCCCTTCGGGGAAATGTCACGCGATGAATACCGGAGTCCTGCTAGCCCGCTACAGCCCGGTTCACCGGAGTCCTGTTAGCCCAGTGCTACAGCCTGGATTCATTCGCTGATGACCGACACGTTCGATGCTGGGTCATGGATGCCTGTCCCTGTAAGTTAGTGCCACTTTGGGTTTACGACTAGCCATGTCAGCCCGGGCTCTTTATCATATGGATGCTAGCAACACCATCATATACGTGTGCCAAAATGCGCAAACGGTCCCGGGCAAAGGTAAGGCGACACCCATGGGGATACCGTGCGTGAGGCCGCAAAGTGATATGAGGTGTTACATGCTAGATCGATGTGGCATTGAGTCGGGGTCCTGACAGCTTTGGTATCAGAGCTTGACTGCCTGTAGGATTACCAAGCCAAACTGGTCGAAGTTGAGTCTAGAAATTCTTTAGTTATATAAGGGAATTGATTGTGGGATGGAACGTAAGGCTCTTTTTACTCCTTTACCTCATGGCCTTCTGATATGAGTCATCCTATCTTTCCTACGGGGTTAAGGAATTAGGCTTCTCTTCCGTCTATCAGGATCACGTGTTACTACTCCGTAGTCCCATAGGATTGGTTGATCAGAGTCATACCCCAGTTTCGAGTACTTCCGGTGTAGTCTGTTTAGTACTATCCCAAAACCTTGAGTGGTGATGATGAGTATGTTACCACCCCATTTTTAGTAGGACGTCCCATTCTGAGCATTTTACTGCCGTTATGCTGCCGGATTTTCCCTAGGAGTTCGAGTGATACTAATTCCTTGTCCTACATTCTACAGTCCATAGTTGTTGCTGATTCCGTCCTTGATTCGTTTCTCAGGATGTCATCAGCCAAGCGAAGTTCCGTTGCTCGTAGCCAGAACCACGGAGATGGTAGGAATGAGGATCCTCCCGATCAGCCTTTGTTGACAGAGTTCATGCTAGAGATGGAGAGGAACAAGCGTGAGTCCAACCGCTTGTTGGCACGTATCGAGGAGAACACCGCACATCAGTTCAAAGGGTCTGCTACCATTCATGATTTCATTCGCTTGCACCCACCTACCTTTCATCATTCCATCGAGCCACTCGATGCAGATGACTGGCTCCGTAGCATCACCCATAAGCTGCGTTCCGCGAACGTAGCTGAAGATGACAAGGTCACTTATGCCACATACCACCTGGAAGGTCCTGCTAGTCTTTGGTGGCAGAACTACGAGGCTATGCTTCCAGCTGGCCAGATTCTTACCTGGAAGGATTTCACTGAGGCTTTTCGCGAGCATCACATTCCCCAGGCCCTCATTGATCGCAAGAGAGAAGAGTTCTGTAGTTTCACCCAGAGTAAGATGGCTGTTGATGCTTATAGCAGAGAGTTCGAGAACCTCGCCCGTTATGCCACAGAAGAAGTGTCCACGGATGCTAAGAAGCAGGCTAGGTTCCGGAAGGGTCTCAACCCCAAGTTGCGTCGTGATCTCCACCTGCATCATTGTGATACATTCCAAGCCCTTGTGAACAAGGCCATCAATGCAGAGACAGCTCAACTCACTTACGAGGAGTCTCGTAAGCACACCCGTGATTTGGGATCCTCCTCTGGCTCTAGTTCCCTGAAACGCCGGATTTGGGTTCCAAACTCCGCTCTTCCTTCCGGTTATACACCGAGGTCATGTCATGTGGTGCCTCCTCCAGCTCAGTCGTATGTTCCACCCAGGTCTACTGGTAGGCCGTTTGTCAGTGCGGGTCCCCGTCCAACCTCAGGGACTTGCTTCACATGCGGGAAGCCAGGACACTATGCACGTGATTGCTCTCAGACTAGTTATGCTCCACCCCAGCCCGAGAAGACTGTGCGCTGTATTAAGCCATCACGCAAGATGATCAGTGTTAAGTCAGCTCCCACTGAACGTGGATGTGTGCATCACGTCTCAGCTAAAGACGCTCATGATGATCCAGATGTCGTTCTTGGTACACTCCTTGTCAATTGTCACCCAGCATCAGTTCTATTTGATACTGGGGCATCTCACTCCTTCATTTCTGAAGGCTATGCTCGTTTGCACGACATGTCATTTTGTGATATGCCAACTCCGCTTGAAATCCAAACCCCAGGGTCTAGATGGCAGACCACCAGAATCAGCCATGGTAATGAAATCCTTGTTGACAGACTTGTATTCCTTGCATCACTTGTAGCCCTCAAGTCCTCAGATATTAACATCATCTTGGGTATGGACTGGATGACAGCTCATCATGCCAAGATTGATTGCTACACAAGATCTGTTCAGCTTACACACCCATCTGGCAAGTTAGTCACCGTCTCTACTAGAGTTGCAAAGCGTCAGCTCTATTCTCTTAATGCCAGCCCTCTTCCAGACCTTGAAGATATCCCGGTAGTCCGTGACTTTCCGGATGTCTTTCCAGAGGAACTGCCAGGTGTTCCACCTGACAGAGATGTAGAGTTCGTCATAGATCTTATCCCAGGAACAGCTCCAATCTCCCGGAGACCTTACAAGATGGCACCCCTAGAACTAGCCGAGCTTAAGAAACAACTCGATGAGTCCTTGCAAAAGGGTTTCATCCGTCCTAGTTCTTCTCCTTGGGCTTGCCCCGTCCTCTTTGTCAAGAAGAAAGACGGTACGGACCGGATGGTCGTTGATTATCGTCCCGTTAATTTGGTCACGATCAAGAACAAGTATCCGCTCCCCAGGATCAACGACCTGTATGATCAGCTCGCTGGATCCTCAGTCTTCTCCAAGATGGATTTAAGGTTAGGATACCACCAAATCAAAATCAGAAATGGGGACATTCCCAAGACAGCTTTTGTCACTCGTTATGGCCAGTACGAGTACACCGTCATGTCCTTTGGCCTAACCAACGCCCCAGCCACATTCTCCCGCTTGATGAACTCGATCTTCATGGAGTACTTAGATAAGTTCGTCGTGGTTTACCTCGATGATATTCTTATTTACTCGAAGAACGAGGAAGAGCATGCCGAACATCTTAGACTTGTGTTAGAAAAACTCAGAGAGCACCGCCTTTATGCCAAGTTCTCCAAGTGTGAATTTTGGTTGCCAGAAGTGACCTACCTAGGCCACGTAATCTCTGGTAAGGGCATTGCTGTCAATCCCGAGAGAGTTCAAGCCGTTCTCGATTGGACTCCACCTGAAACAGTCAAACAAGTTAGGAGTTTCCTTGGCCTAGCGAGCTATTGTCGCCGCTTTGTTGAAAACTTCTCCAAAGTAGCCAAACCCCTCACGGAACTTCTCAAAAAAGATAAAAAGTTCGAGTGGTCCCCACAGTGTGAGTACAGTTTTCAGGAACTGAAAAGACGCCTGACTTCTGCTCCCATACTTGTGCCACCGGATTTCACTAAAGACTTTATTATCTACTGCGACGCCTCACGACAGGGACTAGGTTGCATTCTTATGCAGGATCGTCATGTGATTGCCTATGCATCTCGACAGTTGCATCCACATGAGGAGAATTATCCTACACATGATCTAGAGCTTGCAGCCATAGTCTATGCACTCAAGACCTGGCGACATTACCTCCTTGGTAAACGTTGCGAGATCTACACCGATCACCAGAGTCTCAAGTATATCTTCACCCAACCGGATCTGAACCTTAGGCAAAGACGTTGGCTGGAGTTGATCACAGATTATGATCTAGGGATTACCTACACCCCAGGCAAAGCCAATGTCATGGCTGATGCTCTAAGCCATAAATCCTATTGCAACAATCTCATGTTGCAGCAAGGCCAACCACTTCTCCATGAGGAATTCTGTAAGCTTAACCTTCACATAGCTCCTCGCGGATTCCTTTCTACCCTGGTGGCGAAACCTGATCTTGAAGATCGGATTATCGCTGCTCAAAAGCAAGACACAGGAATTTCTCGGATCAAGAGAAACATTAAGAAGGGAGTTGGTGGATGTTTCTCTATGGATGATCGTGGAGTTGTTTTCTTTGAGAATCGCTTGGTGGTTCCCAAGAATCAACATCTGCGACAATTGATCCTTAAGGAGGCGCATGAATCTCCTCTCACGATTCATCCCGGTAGTACTAAGATGTATCAGGACCTACGCCAGAGGTTCTGGTGGACTAGGATGAAGAGAGAAATCGCTGAGTTCATTGCTAAATGTGACGTATGTCGTCGCGTTAAGGCAGAGCATCAAAGACCTGCTGGCACCCTTCAGCCTTTAGCTATTCCTGAATGGAAATGGGATAAAGTTAGTATGGACTTCATCACCGGCTTTCCCAGGACCAAGAGAGGGAATAACGCTATCTTCGTAGTCGTTGATCGTCTTTCCAAAGTGGCTCACTTCCTCCCTGTTCGAGAGAGTATCACTGCTAGTCAGCTTGCTGACTTATATATTTCTCGAATAGTGTCACTCCATGGTGTTCCACTAGAGATCAATTCAGACCGTGGCAGCCTTTTCACTTCTCATTTCTGGGAGAGTTTCCAAACTGCCATGGGAACCCATCTTTCCTTCAGTACCGCTTTCCACCCTCAGTCGAGTGGTCAGGTGGAACGGGTCAATCAAATTCTCGAAGACATGCTCAGAGCTTGCGTTATCTCATTCGGTATGGATTGGGAGAAATGTCTTCCTTTCGCCGAGTTTGCTTATAACAATAGCTACCAATCCAGCCTCAAGAAAGCTCCTTTTGAGGTCTCTATGGACGAAGATGTCGAACACCTTTGAACTGGTCAGAAACCGGTGAAAGACAATTCTTTGGACCGGATATGATCCAGGAGGCAGAAGAGCAAGTTCGCATCATTCGTGAGAATTTGAAAACAGCCCAGTCTCGTCAGAAAAGTCAGTACGATCGTCATCATAAGGATATGACTTATGAGATTGGCGACCAAGCTTACCTTCGGGTTACTCCTTTGAAGGGTACCCATCGTTTCGGTATCAAGGGCAAGTTGGCTCCTCGTTAGATTGGTCCTTTTCGTATTCTCGCTAAACGAGGAGAGGTTGCCTACCAGTTGGAACTACCTCCACATCTTTCTCGAGTTCATGATGTCTTACACGTCTCTCAACTCAGGCGTTGCTTCTCGGATCCCATCCGCGAAGTGGACCACGAAACGCTTGATCTCCAAGATAACCTCACATACCGAGAGTACCCGGTTCGCATTCTTGATCAAGTAGAGCGTGTCACTCGACGTCAGAACGTCAAGTTTCTCAAAGTTCAGTGGTCTCATCATTCCGAGAGAGAAGCTACTTGGGAGCGAGAAGATCGTCTTCGACTGGAGTACCCCGCTTTCTTTCCGTCGACCCCTGAATCTCGAGACGAGATTCTGTTAAGTGGGGGCAAGTTGTCACATCCCTAGTCTGGTATGACTTAGACTAGCTAGCTAATTGTGCATCATATTTAAATTTCATTTAATTTTGAAATGAGGATTGGTGGAAACCTCAGAATCATTTTTTGAAGATGACCCAAATAAAAATTTCTCCAAAAGGGTCCAAGAAAATGCTCATGTTGCCCTCTGAAAATATTGGACAGAGATAAAAATCAAAACAATATTTTTAGGAGCTCATGGACATTTATTTTGGCCATTTGGATTAATTCGATAAATATTTGCATTGGAAATATATTTCTATATATATGAAATATGGTCCAAAAATTATGCCAATTATAAAAGAGCTCTGGAATAATACCATTAGCCCCTACAAAAATTGGCATAATAAAATTAAATGATTTGATATATTTATTAAATCAAACAAATGTCAGAAAATTAGAAAAGAAAACAGAAAAGGGGAGAGAGACTTACCTGGGCCACTTACCTGGCCCATCTCCAGCTGGCGGCCCAGCCCACCCCACTGCCTTCTGTCGTCTCCCTCCTCGGACAGAAGGACGAGGGCGTGTGCCCGACGCTCGCCGGCACGCGCGCGCGCCACCTCCCCCCCTGTTGGCCACCTCCTGCTTCCCCGGACTCCCTCCCAATGCCACGGAGACGGCCACGCACCCCAGGCCCTCTCATTCCTCCTCCCCCCATGCTCATCCCCTCCTCTGGCTCCCCCTCACTTCCACCGAACGCGGCCGCCGCTGCCGACGAGAACCACCACGGCCACAGCCACCCCCTCGCCCCTCGGT
>NC_041386.1:541079954-541083476 GCF_002162155.2 Triticum dicoccoides | reverse complement strand
CAAAGCTGGCTTGCTGCAACTAAACCCCACATTACCCTCTTGATACCAATGCATGTACGATAGGATCTGATGTAAGTCTTGCTGAGTACCTTTGTACTCATGTTGCTTTATTTATGTTTTTGCAGCGGAGACTTCGGTCTTACTAGTGTTCTCGTGGACTTCGACTAGTAGCTAGTACCTCAGCTACGATCTTGATCGGATGTTGTAGATAGTCAGGCTCTTCAGCCTTTTTCTTTTGTAGATGTCTGTACCCAGATATGTAATGCTTCCGCTTGTTGCTTGTATGCTCTGTATGATGGGTCTTGTGACCCCTGTTTGCAATATATGCTATGACGGCTCTTCTGAGCCTTTATCTATATGAGTTGTTGAGTTATGCTGTGATGCCATGTTGTACAGCACATACTTGCATGTTATGCGTACGTGTAATGTGTATTGCTATGTGTGGGATCTGACTATCTAGTTGTTTATTCTTAGTAGCCTCTCTTACCGGGAAATGTCTCCTAGTGCTTCCACTGAGCCCTGGTAGCTTGCTACTGCTCCGGAACACTTAGGCAGGCCGGCATGTGTCCTTCTTCGATCTTGTGTCTGTCCCTTCGGGGAAATGTCACGCGATGAATACCGGAGTCCTGCTAGCCCGCTACAGCCCGGTTCACCGGAGTCCTGTTAGCCCAGTGCTACAGCCTGGATTCATTCGCTGATGACCGACACGTTCGATGCTGGGTCATGGATGCCTGTCCCTGTAAGTTAGTGCCACTTTGGGTTTACGACTAGCCATGTCAGCCCGGGCTCTTTATCATATGGATGCTAGCAACACCATCATATACGTGTGCCAAAATGCGCAAACGGTCCCGGGCAAAGGTAAGGCGACACCCGTGGGGATACCGTGCGTGAGGCCGCAAAGTGATATGAGGTGTTACATGCTAGATCGATGTGGCATTGAGTCGGGGTCCTGACACCGCCAAACACGAAGATCTGTCCGGGGAGAAAGGTCTCACCCTGGACCGCATCGTTGTTGATGATCGAAGGAGCCATCGGGCCTAAAAGTGATGACACAAAGGAACTCTCAATGAAAGCACCAATGTCGGTGTCAAAACCGGCGGATCTCGGGTAGGGGTCCCGAACTGTGCGTCTAGGCCGGATGGTAACAGGATGTGGGGACACAATGTTTTACCCAGGTTCTGGCCCTCTTGATGGAGGTAAAACCCTACGTCCTGCCTGATTAATATTGATGATATGGGTAGTACAAGAGTAGATCTACCACGAGATCAGAGAGGCTAAACCCTAGAAGCTAGCCTATGGTATGATTGTATGTTGTAGTTGTTGTTGTCCTACGGACTAAAACCCTCCGGTTTATATAGACACCGGAGAGGGCTAGGGTTACACAAGGTCAGTTACAAAGGAGGAGATATCCATATCCGTATTGCCTAGCTTGCCTTCCACGCCAAGTAGAGTCCCGTCCGGACACGAGACGAAGTCTTCAAACTTGTATCTTCATAGTCTAATAGTCTGGCCAATGGATATAGTCCGGCTGTCCGGAGACCCCCTAATCCAGGACTCCCTCAATGCCTATGATACGTCGACACGTGGCACGGCCCAACAAGTTTAAATTGGCCGGCCCAACTAAAGGCCCACAAGATTTTGCGGACCATAATGGGTCGGCCCAGCTAAAGGCCCATGAGATTTTGCGGACCATAATGGGCTGGCCCAGCTAAAGGCCCACAAGATTTCGCGGGCCATAATGGGTCGGCCCAGGTAAAGGCCCACAAGATTTTGGTGCACCATAATAGACCGACCCAGGTAAAGGCCCACAAAATTCTTGCAGATCATAATGGGCCGGCCCAGCTAAAGGCCCACGAGATTTCGCCAACATTAATGGGTCGTCCCAGCTATAGGCCCACAAGAGTTTTGAGAACCCTAGTAGGCCGGCCCGTTAACTAGCTGCCATGTGTTTGGGCCAAATGCTGGCCCATATTTGATTCGGTCTATTAATGGCCTGCCACGCTCCGGGCCTAATAGTGGCCCATATGAGATCCGGCCCATTAAAAGACTACCACATTCTAGGCCAAATTACGGCCCAGATCAGGTCCGGCCCTTTAAGAGGTTTTGGGCCTAATTATGGCCCATATCAGATTCGGCCCGTCAACTGGACACTATGCTTTTGGGCCCACTTGCTAAAGGCCCACTTAGTAATTCGGCATGATATTAGTTTTGGCCTGTTAAGAGCCCGTTTAGCATTTTGGCCCTATATTAATTTCAGCCTCTTAAAAGCCCATCATATAGTTGGGCCTAACTACGGCCCGGTTTGCATCTGGCCTGCTCGCGGCTGATATCTGATTGGGCCAAACAAGGACGGAGACAATTTTTCGGCCTGCTAAAAGCCCGTGATTTGATTCGCACAATCATGGGCCGGGGTTCATTTTGGGCTGCTGCCGGCCCGTGAGCTGATTGGCACGTTTCAGGCCCAACCTACATCGTGATTGCATGACGGCCCGATTATGTACCGTAATTTTACGGTTTGGCCGGTTTACTACGAAGACAGGATATATATACAGTAAAATAACTGCATCATCGTGAATAAGAAAAAACCTATACTATACAATAAAGAAATTACGGCATATTACATCCACTGGGCATCAAAGTTCACCACTATGATAATAAAGCACAAGCAGACAGCAGATTACATACACTGGGCGTCGAAGATCGCCACCAGTGCAAATAAACACGCCGACAAAATAATATACAAAACCGACAGCACTTCAATAGAGTTCAAGAAAGGTTAGCCCTGCTGGGGAGCTGCAGCGCAAGAAGCTGAGCAAGATGATGAGACTGCGCTTGTTCAACACTTATATCTTCCTCACTCTAAAAGATAAACAAGCAGACAGATGACAGGTTTTGCACATAAAAGTATCAGTGCTGACAATGCATCACATTTCTTAATGACGAATAAAGTGACACAGTTTAAATTTGCATTAACACAATATGATATTGTTCAGGTCAAGACATGGCAGGAAATGACATTGTGAAGGAGTTGGCAGCTTCACGACACCACTGGATTACAGATCAAGAACTCATAAGTATCAATGGTTAGTGTGCTGTCAATTTATACCATTTCAGATTGGCAAATAAAGAGATGGTTTAAATAATAGTAGAATGATATGACATTGTTCATAGTTAAGACATTGCAGAATATGACATTGTGCTGTAGTGGGTAGGTTCACCACACCACTTGATTACAGATGAAGAACAGAAGCATACATGCAGTGCAAAAGAAGATCACTTGCTCTATATAGTTTAATTTACATGGTATGAAGAAGGAACTTGGTTGTACAACTGAAAACTTAAATTGAGAAAGGACGAACTTTTGTTTATGAACTACATATAATAAACTTTAAACAAGCAATTTGATGCAAACACTAAAAATAAACAGCTATTGCAGTCATGCCTAACCAAATATATACAACAAAGTTTGAAGGCTTGAGATGGACAAACTTACATTATTGGTGAAGACAGGCTCTATAAAGG
>NC_041386.1:541056316-541079538 GCF_002162155.2 Triticum dicoccoides | reverse complement strand
TTGTTAAGAGTAAATATAGATGTGATAATATACGAAAAAATGGAGAATATTTAAGATAAGATGAAGAGTGATGTTGCATAACCAAGTAGCTATAAATGTAAGTGTAGCGATACAGGCAAAAGGTACAGCCAAGAGCAATGCACAACTAAACTTCTTCAGTACCAACCTTATGGTAAGAGTAAATACAGATCTGATGTGTAGAAAATGGAGGGCAAAGGAAAATAAGCTGCAGAGTGATGGTACATGAACAACTACCTGTCATTATAAGTTCACTGATAAAGGACATCATGTACTTACAAGAACAATGCAGAGCTAAAAAAAATTGGCATTGGATATATTCTACACTAATGTAACCATTCATACAGATTAGATAATTTGGAGCGAACAATTGATAAGCAAGCTATCATGCATACTGCTGTCACATAATGAACCAGGTATGTATGCAAGTACAGTGATACAGGACAACGGGTACTAACAAGAGCAAAGCAGCAGGCAACATATTTGCGATATGATGTCGTTCTTGTCAAACCGGAATTCTTCTTCGAGCAGATTTCCTGCAAAAAAGATCCGTAAGGCACATGCGGAAAAGTAGAAGTTCAAATTGTCATGTGATTTTATAGACAGTACCTCATCCTGGGAACGAGACCAGTGCATAACAAGGTTTTTCCATTCAATGTCTTCTAAATTTAGCACAAGAGACTTCACCGAAAATTTGTTTATAGACTTGCCATCAAAGTGTGATTTCCTCAGGTAACACCGATACTGCTGCAATGCTTCCTTGAAAAGCACAAGCAAGCTTTGCTCGTCATGACTATCCAGATTGACCCTCGCCTAGTTACAACAATGTAATGTAAATCATTGATGTGTTCAATCAGCAGAAAACAGGAAAATAATAACCATGAATAATAGCACTTACACATAAGTTGGACAGGAAGATGTGAAAATGGTGTTTGTCTTCACAATAATCTTCCCATGATGGGAATATATGCACATAGTCCCTAACAACATTGAAAGCATTGTCTTTTAAACTGGGAATAAATGGAATGGGGTTCCAATCTGCAGGAATTGGCCGTCTCTGCAGTTGGGATAGGTCTTCGGCCGGTGGACTTGCTGTACTTTTTGCTGGAGTGGGGTTTTTCTATGGTACAGCTAGTGCTATGACAAATGAAATCGGTATACCTTTTGCTGGAGTGCAGGTCCTGTGTGGTGGGCTAGTGGTGTGGCCAGTGAAGTATGGGTACAGTCTGCTGGAGTCGGTCATATACCTTTTGATGTCTGATGCACAAGAACAGCATTTGAGTGGAAAAACATGGTATGATGACAGATGGAATATGTATTGATAATGGATGGGCATGGCATCTCGACATATATGATGAGTAAACTAAGCAGATGGCGGTGCAACAAAGTAGAAGAAATGCAAGACATCATATGTAAGATACGCGCAATTAATAAAACCTTGCCAAATTAGAACAGGCACCTTGATGGGTGAATAGGACAAGCCATCTGCCTTTGACTCCTCGAGGTTAGAATAGTCATTAGGATGATATTCTGAACAAGAATCAATAGGTGGGGAGCGTACGAGTTTCATTGCTTCCAGAATGGCACTCAATGCCTTGCTGCCAATTTTGTAAGTCATTGCAGTGTTCCACAATATTCTTCTGATGCGCGGATTCTGATATTCACTGTAATTGCGTATAATATCTGAGAACCATGAAAACATAAATAGTTGTGAGATTATCTTTGTAATGCAGATGATATTCTAATATAGGGGCTCCCCTGTAAACACTTGTGTGCTATCACTGGATTCTGATGAGAGAGCTCATGTGTGATGTAATATGGTGTGTGCATTTATATAATCTGGCACAAGTACACACAAAAATAGGCTCCAGAAGTAAGGATAGCTGGCAGATGATAGGTGCATAATATACTATATAGAGAGTTTATTGCCAAACCATGATAACAAGAGCACACAACAACTAGGCAGATCATAGGGGCTGTTTGGTTTTAGGACTAGCATTGCCACACTTTGCCACACATTTTTGCCAAACTTGACTAAGGTTAGTTCATCAAAATGAGAACGACAAGTTGGCAAGCCTAAGGGAATCTTGCCACACTTTTTGTCTGTATGCCATGTGGGGTCCAAGTGTGGCTTGCCTAAGATGTGGCTTGAACCAAACACTCACCTAAGTTGGTCAAACTTGCCTGACCTTAGGTGTGGCAATCTTTGGCAAAGTTAGGGGTTGTTTGGTTTGTGACTAACTTTGCAAAAGATTGCCACACCTAAGGTTAGGCATGTTTGACCAACTTAGGTGAGTGTTTGGTTCAAGCCACACCTTAGGCAAGCCACACTTGAGCCCCACATGGCATACACACAAAAAGTGTGGCAAGATTCCCTTAGGCTTGCCAACTTGTGGCTCTCATTTTGATGAACTAACCTTAGGCAAGTCTAGCCAAAATGTGTGGCAAAGTATGGCAATGCTAGTCCTAAAACCAAACAGCCCCTTAGTCACAAACCAAACAGCCCCATAGTGTACATAACAGGGGTACGCCATAACTAGGATATATAAATCGGGAAAGTGGAACTGGCTAGAAATTACAGTGTTGTATTGCCGCTAGTAATTGAAAGCCTATCGATCACGTACAGGCCAGCTCTATCAGCTGTTGACTGCAGATGTCCCTGCTCCCCTTCCTGACAAGGAACATACTGTGCTTCCCATACAGAACACCGCACGGGCCGCCGACCAAACCACCGGCCCCACCGCTTGTGTTCCCCCGCCACCCCCACCCCCGCCCCGCCCACGTCGAGTTTTCTTTGTTCGACTAGGCCCCACCACCGCCCCCCACAACCACCGTCCCCACCCGAGCCCCTTCGATCGCACCGGCGAACTCCGGCGAGCTCTGAAAAATCGACTGACCCAATTTTGAAATTTAGTCTACTGTGATTTAACTAGTGTGGAATATAAAAGGGGAAACCATAAGCATTGCGAGTATGGTGTTGAGCATGCCATGGCGGATCTGAAGGTGCAAAACGGACAAAGGAAACTTCGCAACCAAGACAAGAAATCAGAGTAAAGCAGTGGCGATCTATTTTTTGCTGCGATAAATAAGTTGAGCAGATACGAAAGAGTACCGCCTCTGGTGCGGCGCCGTGTACACATCTGCTGAGAATTTGACGGTGCTGCGGTAGCAATGGCTGTCGGCGGCGTGGAAGCAGATCTAGGAGGGTAGACGGTGGCGGCGGGGCGCGATGGACGAGACGGTCGTATGAGCGGCGCCGGAAAGGTGGACGGTGGCGGGGATGAAGAGAGAGGATGGGATGCAAGGATCCCGGTCCGAAGCCGTGGATGAGAGAGGTCGATCTCTTGTAATGGACGGCGGCGTCGGGGTATCAGCTCCGGCATGGTGGAGGAGGACGGCGGTGGATGGGGTGGCGGACGGAGAAGGGTGGGGTGGAGAGGGTGTTTTGGCGCCCACGGAGTATGAATGGGGAAAAGGGAGGTAGAGAGGAAGGGGGGAACCATGTATTCAGGGTGCACTTGTCTCAAATGTGAGGAAATTTACAAACTTAGCCCCCGTTTCAAATTTCTACTACATCACAGCAACACTAGTCGGTTGGGGATAGGACGGTAATCTCGCATACACCGAATATTTGCCGACGAGAGTTTGTTTTTGGCGCCCATCGTGTATGAATATGAATCAGGGAGGGAGTCAATTTCGGCTGAGGACACACTGTGTTTTGGCACCCACCGTGTATGAATCCGGGTGAGAGGCGGTTACGTCATGTTTGGGTGAAATTACAAACCTACCCCTATCGAAACCTATAGAAATCCAGCATATAGGCTTTGCGTGGCAGGGATAGGCAGTAGTGATTTCCATCTCGCAGATTTTGGTTTCGGGCGGTTACTGCGACTTTCCCCGCTTCGTTCAAATTTTGCAGAGTGCACGTTTACCGTGCCAACTCAATTCGAATCCCATTTGTATTCCATTTTTTTCGGGCGGGATCCATTTTCAATTGGAATTACATTCTATATACATCATTTTTTATATATATACTTTCAAAAGCACAACACCATTTATACATAAATATGGTTTACAAATGGCATGATCTCATATTCATAAGGTTGTATCCATCAATTTGGATTTTCAAATATTTGAAACCACTTTATGTTGAAATCCAATGTATGCATTCCTCACTAACTGTCTCCAATTAATGTGTGTTTCATGCAGTTTTTTTTTACTTCTCAAACATGTATAATGTGTTTCACACACGCAACATATAGTGTAATCCCGTTTAGACATTAATTGCATATAAACCATGCATTGTTTGTAATTGAAGAATCTATGGGTCACCAATATTGATAAACTATATAACATTACACGTGTGCCCAAATTCAAATGAATATGCATGTTTGATACACCAATTTGCGTTATGATATTTTCGATGTCGTGATCTCCAGTTTAAATATTTGAATCCCCTTTAATCCAGATATTCATCTCATATAGCTATCACTCATGCTTATATAGGACTATCTCTTTGGACCTATACGCGTTCATCATCTCTCAGGTATCTCTCGTGCTACCTGTATGTCGACAATGATCTTTTATCTTCGTAACACACTGACGGTAATCTCTCCCTCGACCTTCATCACTCTATATCTCTCTAAGTATATCTCGCTCCTGCTATGTGTCTCTAACTATGATTCTCCATGTGGAATCTCTTTCTCTCACACAAACACAAAACTTTGTCTCCCGGGGTCTCATTTCTCTCTACTATTCCCATGTGTGCCACTCGCACACCCCTCATACAGAGATGTCTTTCGATCCTTAGATATGAGAACCTACGACTCTTCCTCTTCAATATCTCTTTCTCACACACAAACACAGACTTTGTCTCCCAGGGTCTCATATTTCTCCATTGTTCTCTTGTATGTCGCTCACACACACCCTCTCTCCCTAGAGATATCTTGCGTTCCCTCGTATGTCTCTCTAGCTATCACTCTCATTGTGAAATATCTTTCTCTCTCGCAGACACAAAACTCCGTCTCTCTGGATCTCATTTGTCTCTGATACCTGTTTGTATGTGACTCACACGCACCCTCTCTCTATCTCTCTCACACCCACACACATAACCCAGCCTTCTGATCCACTCGACTCCTATCTCTAACGCACACTAGCTGGCATCTTTATCTTTCTATTTATCTGTTTCTCCATCAACCTTCTTTCTCGCCCTCACTCTTGATTCCTATCACGCATACTACATATGTTTCTCTCTACATGCAGTAAAGTGCCCTCTCACGCACATATATAACTTCACCCTTTGAACCACCCGACGGTCATCTCCAACACCCAAACTAGCGGATGTCCCTCTAGCTAGCATCTCCATCTCTGTATCTATCTGTAGTTTCTCCGTTAACATTTCTTTCTCGCATGGAGTCTTGCTTCCTATCACCCACACTATATATGTCTCTCCATACATATGCATTTATAGGTTGGTCTCTTTTGCACAATCCTTACGCCTCACTCCCTCTGCTCACCATAGATGCATGCTCGCACTATCTCTTAAAGACAAAAACACATGCTCAATTGTCGGGACTTCTTCCATGCATTCTCACATGCATGCATATTGTCATACCGATCCGTCTCTCCCATGTTGTTGATCTTATGACTTATGTCTTCTTTCTTTTATCTCGATCATGCACGCGCGCACACACACACATCCCACGTATACATGTATACCTCTCACACATGCACGTTCAAGGTCTCTATGTCTCCATACATAGTTAATTACCCTCAATCCTAACGCCACATCGAATCGTTCTCCTCTTTTGTGCACATAACTTCTGCCTGGATGGGTAAAACACACACTCACACTTAACAATCTCCTTCTAGCTACCCCTCCCCCCCCCTCGCCTCTCACTCTTCCCCTATATCCCCGAAACCAATAAGACCATCCCTTAGTTTAATTACAGCCTACATGCACCATCAATATATAGTAGTCTTCCTTGGTGTCTCTCAAACAAACACGTTCTCTCGAAGTCGACTCCTCTCACGCGCACACACCTTCTCTTCCCTCTCTACGGGCATTTTCTCTCTCGCATCCCATCGTTGGTGGCCTCTGCCATACACATCACCTCTCTATGATGAAAGCCATGCACACTTAAATTACATCCGCCACAGAGGATCCCGCGACACACACACACGCACACACGCACCCCCCCAACACACACACACTAAGACTCCATCTCTCTCTCACACACACACACAAACACACACACACGCAAGCATGCATGCCCCCCCCCACACACACACTAAGACTCCATCTCTCTCCCTCTCTCTCTCTCTCAGACACAAACTAAGACTCCATCTCTCTCTCCTCTCTCTCTTTCTCTCTCACACACACCACACACACACACTAAGACTCCATCTCACATACACATGCTCTAGGCGGAGCATTTGTTCCTACCACCCTTCATCCAACCTTACCCGTATGATAAACAATCACCTTTATTTACTTTCATAACATGGACAAATTCCACTTTACTTTAGTAGTCAGCAAACTTATCATCTGTACCCTTATAAAAAATGAGTTGGTGGTGATGGTGTGCCTGCCATCTTGTAATACAGACCGTATGATCTATATCTGAGGATAGAAAGCAAACTATGATAATTTTACAAAAGATACCGGCACCTCTCTCCACATCATTATCTCCCGCAACCTCATTGCTCAACAATTAAAAAAGGAATAAGTCTCTGGAACAATCTAGCATGCATGGTGGCCGCTGCCGCCTGCCGGCGCCATCCATCCCCATGCCTCCGCCCATTCCGACCACCAGTCACCACCACGCTCCACTGCTCCTCGCCTTATCTCTCATCTTTCACTTTTTCGATGACATTCTCGAGATACCAGTTTTCCGATAAAATTCTTGAGATATCATTAGTTTTTACACATGGGATTACTCCTGCATGGGTCAATCACAACAGGTGTTCTGTAAAAAATGCATATTGATGTTCCGTGCAATGCATGAGAATCTTGCTTGTAATTATATAATGCAAATCACGAGCAGGAAGTGACATTTTTTTGACACAACCACGTTAACATGGCCACGTAAATCACTAGCTAAAGTAAATACCATTATACTTATATCCCGATGCAAAAGGTTGAGTACATGTCCGAAGAGTAGAGTCGCACACATGTACTCTGTCTCTCAGAATCTCTCTCACACACACACACCAGTTACGTGACGCCCACTTAAGCAGACATGTATGTTACAATTTGTGCACCCGCGGGTACACGTGATGCTACGCATTTATTTAAGCCGGAAGGCGAACCCAAACAGTAGCTGCATTCATTCCCCTCCCGCCGCCTCTTCTCTGGTCGCCGTTGCCCGGTAGCCATGGGCTGGCTGAAGGTAACAACATACGCCATACTCCCGCCGGAGCGGCGCTTTAATATGGAAATTTTAGTGGTCATGCATGCATCTTTTTGTGCTAGCACTCCTATATAAGGGTTGACCGGTTGCTTCCCGCGGACGTGCGCGGGCGATGGAAGAGGAAGGAGAAGGGAAGCGGGCTGTGGAGTAACGTTTTTTACCACAATTTCTTAGGAAACTGAGTGCAATAATTGAGTAGTTTTGCAAACTACCAGTACTACACCTAAAACGGTTCAAAACCTATACTCCCTTGCCAGCGCGTGCTTCCCGCGTGAAACGGTCAGCGTCGCCCTGGAGCGTCAGTGCCACAGGGCATCTCCATCGCAAGGCGCCTAATCAGGCGCTTGATTAGGAATAAAAAAGGATTTTCCTCCTAGCTCCTCGGCTTGGAGTCCAGGCATGCAACAGTGAGAGCCAGCGTATGGGCACTACGCATAACAAATAGAACAGGCAACTCGTTTAGCGCCGGACGACTCTTATGGCATCGATGCTAACCAAATTTCAGGATTTGGACGGGATTACGAGGAAACGGTCGGGATCCTAACCATGGCGCCTGGCATTAGCGCCTGCATTGTAGATGCCCTTAATGCCCGGCCAGAGCGGAGGCGACCTCTCACTGGCGCCGGCTTTGAAGTGGCGCGACGGCCGAGAGAGCGCCGCTTCCCGGTGCATGCGACTGCTCTACGTCGAGACTGGCCATAGGCCCTATTTGGATCCATGGGTTAGAGTTAGTTTGAGCTAGTTGGGGCTCAAATAGCCCTAAACTATCCAAGCATGAGGGTTTAAATTGGAGCAAGTTGCACCGAACCAACCAAAAAAACTATCCCACCCAAGAGGTGCTAACTGGAGATAGTTCTCATTGGGACCACTGAAAAATCACTTTTCTCTCTCCACGAAGTGCATTTATTGTCAATCTAACCCTGTCACCCAAACACCTCTTTGGCTACAGTTAGTTCAGGGTTAGTCATGAGTTAGTCTAACCTCTAGCTAAGTTAGAGTATCAAACAGGAGCAGTATAGGACATGCAAGTTGCTCAAAGCATACAGGCAAATTCGTACGTGAAAGGATTTTTTTTCTTTTTGAAAACGGAATGTGAAAGGAATTTTTTTTAGAATGCTCTTGGCATGTCGCTAACATGTGATAGTTAACCGACCTCAATAGACGGCAGAAACGCCAGCCCGCGGCACTTTGATAGAGACGAGGAGGGAGAAGCGATATAGGCTGCTGGATTACTAGAGATAGGTGTCGCACGGAAGCCAAGAAATATGGTGATAGCGTGGGTTAGCCATGTACTAGTATGATACTACACTGGCCGTGTTTCGTACTCTTCCAGTCCACTGTGGAGATGATTGGTTAATTTTATATCGCTGAATAATATTAAATATTATGAGTGCAGACGCTCCACCACGAGGTTCCTTGCTCCTTCTCGGTCGTCCAGAATCTATGTTCTTCCACTCTATTTTTTTACGTGAGCTTTGTTCATCCTTTTGCCAACACGCGAGACATCTAGCATCAAGGTGCACGTGTTATAAATCGGCAGTGATACTATTTTTTTGCGAACCAATCAGCAGTGATACTATACCACGCGGTTTCCTTGCTCCTCAATATCGGAAAGAATACTTCCGTTCGCCAACATGTGGGACATCGACCATCCTGGTCCACTTGCCATGCACGCAGAACTCCAAGGGAGTCACCCAGGTCATCGCGCCGCAGTAACAATGACTAATGAGCCATCAAATCACAGGCCCACTTCCCACTTTGAAGTTGCTTGGACGAAGGAACCATCATGACTTCGTTGAATTCCGCTTCTTGAAGAAAACTACTATACCAGCAGTACTGCTAGCTACAGTAGTTACTCCAACAGAGGCCTCCTTTCGTTCATAGGATAGGAATATGAAAATCATAGGAAGTGAGATGACATGCATCTCAATTCCTATAGAGAAAGATATGCCATTTGATGCTTAGGATAGGAATTTTTCCATTTAGTCTAGGCTAATGTACTGGTAATTTGCTATAAAACTACATTAGTAACTAGTAGTACTGGTACATGCTCGTACTCAGACACACACACACACACACTAACTACTAGTACTACTACTTCTCACATGCTGGCCAGACATCGTCGTTCTCCTTCCCGGCTTTGTCGGCGGCACCCCACCGTGCTTGGATCTCCGCTGACCTCTCCGCAGCAGCGCGTGCGTCCTTTTCTTTCTTGCGGCGGCGGGCCTCTCTTTTCTTGAGTGCTTTCTGACTTTCCCGCTCCCTCTGTGCGGCTTTGGCCGCCTCTTGCTCTACCGCCCATTCGTCCTTGGCATCTTCAAATTCCTCCCACATAGTTGTGAGGTCGCGAGCGGCGATGAACTCGGCACGGCAGGATGCCATCGCTTCCCTACCATTTTGTGTGCGGTCGTGGCGGCGAGGAACTCGGTGCGGCGGGATGTCATCACTGCCTTACCGGTTAGTGTGCGGCGCGGTGGCATGAACGACGCTTGGTGAGAGCTCTGGGGTGGAGTGGCCGGACAACCATATAGTGCATTGGTTTGTCAACAGCTCAAGGACAGAAGACGAAGCAAATTTGGATTCCCCTTCAATCCTGGTCATTTATTACCGAGTAAAACGCATTGGCAGTCATCGAACTTGTCTTGATAGCTCACTTTGATCATTGTATACGAGATATGTTGATTATACATTCACTGGCTCAGCATATAGCTCCGTATTTGTCTGGTTGACCAGTCAAACAGTCCGCATGCGCCTCATCAACTCGTGTTCTTTATCTATCTACGCGGGCCTACCTATCAATGGAGAAAGAAATACTGTAAAAACCAAAATTATGCTAGAGTCTGGACCGCTTCCGGAGCCCCCTCTCACCGCCCTGGCCCCTCAAGACGCCAGCTGCCCGCCGCATGCATGCATAGCAAGTAGTACTCCTTATGTGGAGGAGAGAGAGGCATTGACAAAGTCAAGGAGTGGGCTCTGCAAGAGCCCGTCTCTACACGTGCTCCTAGGTATAAAAAATAATTCTAAAAAAAGGCATAAAAACAATTGAGTCTTAAAAAAAGAAAGGTAAAAAACATTTGAGAGGAAATAGATAGAGAGAAAGTGAGAAAAAGTTGTAACCTGGGCATTACATGAGGAAGGAGGGAGTGGTGCACATGCCAAGTTCACTGGGCTGCCGTGTTTCACACTCCTCCGTCGTAACAGTGGAGACAATAGCTTTCATCAAAAATAAACAATGAATACTCGTTGCTCGTCCTCTATATCGGAAAGAATACTTTCATTCACCGACATGTGGGACGTCGACCATCCTGGTCCACCTGCCATGCACCAAATTATCCTGGTCTACCCCAGTCGTATCACAGGCCCAACCTTTCCCACTGTAAGTTGTTCGGACGAAGGAACCATCATGACTTCGTTGAATTCTGCTTCTTCAAGAAAACTTATTGTACCCGCAATACTGCTACCATACACGAAGACTGGACGGCACTATACCACGTCATATCACTGAAACCCACTAGGCCAAACTAGCCCGCCTAGGTCATCTATTTTGGAACGGAGGGAGTACGTCTCTGCACTGCTATGATTTTGTGTTGCACGTCATATCACTAAAACCCACTAGGCCAAACTAGCTCGCCTAGGTCATCGATCGCTAAGCCTACAATTTTAGGAGCTAGGGCTATTGGTCGATCGACGAGGGATAAGTATAAGCATACCACGAGCTCATCAGCCCCAATGTTTCTCTTCGGTGAGTGTTTTGCAAGTACTAAAGCTCGCACAGTAGCTAGCCTACTAACACCAAGAATCATCAAACAAGCCCTGCTGATATGATAAACAGTTCAAACTTACATCTAATCATGCCATATATTACATCAAAAGCTGGTGAGGATACATCTGTTTCCATAACTCTGAGAGGGTTCGCATGATTCATCGCATGATTCACTATCAAAAAAAAGTAGCAAGATCCGCCCACACAAGACAGTGCACTAGCCCTAAGATGGTTTGATAACACGCATCGTTCTGGTAATTAAACACAGGGAAATGCAAACTACCCTGAAGGATTAGCGCGGCCAACTATTTCTTGTCATCGATCTCTCGGGCAATGACCACAGCACGGACAGCGGTATGGGAATCGATTTCTGGGGCGATGTCCGCAGGACTGACCGTGACATCGGAATCGATCTCTGGGGCGATGTCCACAAGATGGACAGTGGCATCGGAATCGATCTCCGGGGCGATGCCAACAGGACGGGCCACGACATCGGAATCATCAAGGACGTCCACCGGCACCTGCACAACCCTAACATATTAGCAAGCACATTGCAAATAATCAAAAACCACAACTATGGTAATAAGCCATTATTTTTTACCTTGTGCAGCTCACCGGGGGATCTCAACCCTCCGGGGGCCATCTCCTCGTCCTCGATGGGGGCCATCACCTTGTCAGGGGAATACTACTTCTCAACGGCGACTATCTCCTCAAACTCGGTCTTGAGCCTCACATAGGTGGCAATCAGAGTTCCTAGGGTAGGCACGATGGGGCCCCTGCTGTTCTTCCAACTTCCTTTGAGGAGTTCGTCCGCCAACGTCCTCAACTCTTTGGCCAATGCTTGTTTCTTGGAGTTCTTCATCTCCATGGATTGGCCCGCCAACATGGTCAACTCGTTGGTCAGTGCTCGCTTCCTGGAGATCGCTGTCTCCAGTGGGTTGTCCGCCAGCAACTCTTTTCCTAGTGCTCCAGGATCCATCAATGAACCGACAAACAAAAAGCAATCGAAAGGAAACCACAATCGCAATGAAAACAGGAAAAGAATAGGATGTGAGAATCGGTCGGTGCTTTGCAAAAAGAAGATTGTTGGAATGAAAATATAGCAGCATAACTAATTCGCCCACCTTTCCTTCGTCGGTACAGAAGAAAAATGGCAGAAGTGAGTAGCCTGGAGTGAGGTTTTCTTCAATAAAGGGAAGAAAGGGCTTGAACGAGCGTTCTAGTGAAATGATGGTTGCTTCGTCCAGTCCAACTTGGAGGCCACCTTACCACTGCTGGTAAAGGTGTGGGTTTTGTGATATGACAGGTCATGACGGCCACACCGGGGTTACATGTGAGTCTTGACTGTAGCACCTCGCTGTGATTTGGTGGATGGCACGTGGGCCCGGATGCTTTGAAATGTCCCGCATGTAGATAGAGCGGCTAGTCATATAGGAGTGCTCAATATTGCGCACCTCGACCAAGGCGGAGAGGAAAACGAGAGAACTACGTAATTAATGCATGAGTTTAATTAGGGTAGTTTTGTAAAGTACGAGATACATTCCTCCAATCGCAAAATGCCTTGGTTCACGAGATTTGAGATTTGAGCCCTATAAACCGGAAGGGAGGGAGTACTGCACATGGTGTAGTCTAGTCACTTGTTGAAATCTCTAGAAAGGCAAATACTCCTTTCCGGTTTATAGGGCTATACTACTCCCTCCGTCTAGGTGTGTAAGTCATCTTACGAAAACCAAATAGTCCCAAAACACTTAGGCGCGGTGCATTAACTTCTACCTTGTTTCTTGTTTCTTGACATATCAACCAATAAGAGATGAGAGGTGTGCATGCTTTTAATGACTTGCAATGGCTAGTTCGTTGCATGCAATGCTATTAATTAGCAAATAAACATTGGTGACCCCAGGAGGAAACGGTGCTAAGCGCGTGGACCTATGCAGAATGAGTATCAACCAATGGATAATGGAGTTTAATTGTTAAACAATAGCAATTTTTTCTCATGCAAGAGCCTGGCTAGTACTCCAAGGAACCGCACCACGCGGGCGTTCGCAACTGCCATGTTCGGGTTGCGCTTGGCTCTTCGCCTCTTCGAGAAGACGAACAATAATGATGTTACTCCTACTTCTACAGTATCAAATCCACTGCTGCATGTCCGTCCACCTCGTGCGGGAGGGATAGCGAAAGCTTCAACTTACTGCTCCTGCCTTTGCGTCTATGACAGGTGGGCCCAACAGGTGGTTGGCCCTCCTATCATGCAGCCAAAGGCAGGTGCAGTTGAGGCACCGGAGCTCAGTCCGCGAGGGAGAGGGCGTTGTAGTAATCAAATTTCTCGGTCTTGTACGAGTTGACAAAGATAGGGGTTGCTTGCTTGCTAGGGTTGCTCACTACGTATATATAGGCCGGAGCCTCCGCGATTGCTTGCTAGGGTTGCTCTATTCACACACTCTCATCCTCTCCAGATTTAAACAAGATAGGGGTAGTAACACTGTCTTTCTCCCTTCGAAAAACACTGGCTTTCTATCCTCACCGCTGGTTACAGATCCAGACGTATCCCCCTCCGCCGGTGAAGGGGAGGAGGGGCAGCGTTTAGGCCGTCGTCGACAGCGAGGGAGGAGACCTACTGCCAGCCGCACCGTTATCTCTGGCCGAGTGCCGGCACGGGAGGTCCTCTGATCCCTTCGTGCCATCCACCAAATCACAGTGAGGTATATCTGTGGGCGGATCCGGCCTCCCGCCGCCCACCTATCCACATCCTGATGACCTTCAGGTATATCTTCGTTCGAAACCGCCTTAGCTCTACTTCCCCAGTTTGCTATGTCGTTGCATGTGCATCATTTTCTACCTCTCAGCCCCTCTCGATCAGATGGTCCAACGTCACATTTTTTTCTTCTATTGTTAGAGGTAAAGCTACTTCATGGAGTCGAATCTTGTACTCCCTCCGTCCGAAAATACCTGTCGTTGAAATGGATGTATCTAGATGTATTTTAGTTCTAGACACATCCATTTTGATGACAAGTAATTCCGGACAGAGGGAGTACTTGGTTCAAACAAGAAATAAAGTGAGGGTGGGGGAATTTAGTATGTACATCGGACTTGGTACAAACAGGAAGGAAAGGGGGTGAAAGTAGTATAGACTGGTCATCCAACCGGTCTCTTGGTCGAAAAGGGAAATATAGGGGTAATGCTGTACACAGTGGTATGACCAGGACTAGATTTGCTATCCACACATAGGAGTAGGTGGCTAGAGTGAACAAAAATGGGACCAACCTAGATATGTTTCTTGGATGTTTGTTTCACGGGGCAACAAACTATGAATCACCACTTTATGCCCCTGTTTACGTACATGGTGCTGGACTGCTGGTGCACCCACTGTTATAAGCCATGACAAGTTTAGCCAAATGTTTTTGCCTATAATTGTTTGAGACTCTGACTGTTTCCTCTGTGCCTTTTTGTGCAAACAGGGATATCCAATTCACCTGGTTGTTGTTGTGACCTTTTGGTGCACTGCACAAAACTCTTCTTAAAAGAAGTGACTTTTGTGCTGTTTAACTGGAATGTCAGAATGGAACAGTTGGTTCATTTTGGTGGAACTGCACAAAGGGAGATCTTTGTTCCAATCCTTATCATCCATATTGGCGCCATAACCTTCCTTTAGGTAAGAATGATATTTAATGCATGTGTTCATCTCTATTTTCTGACTGCCATGAGAAAATAATGTTGTTTTTACTAGTACACTTGTACTCCCTCACTAACAAAACCAATTCTGAATTAGAAGGCCAATCATGTACTTGGTTTCACCAACTGGTGAGGAGAAAGAGAAACAGAGCATGAAGAGGAAGAGGAAGAATAATAAACAGTGCCAAGGCGATCTTGCTGAAGCCAGAGGCCTCAGTCGAGGCCATTCAAGGGCTCCGGCAACGACTACCTTACATGTGAGACGATCCTCCAGGGAGCCCTTCCACTTCTGTTGTCTCACTTAATTAATTATGAGTACTTAAGTACCACTAATTTATTACTGCCTAATTTTCCGGTTGGAGTTAAACAAATCTTTAGTAGGACCCTATGCTGAATCATGTACGTGTGTATGTTTGTCTATGGAGGTGAATCATGTGGTGGAGCAGGGAGGGAATATTATTAGTGTCATGACATAATAGTGCTATTGTTTTGCATGTCAATTTATTGCCATTGGTTCAATGAGGCAATGTTTTGCGTATTGTCCATCATGAATTTGATGCTACTGGTTGAGTAATATGTTAATGTCTTCCTATCCTTTCTCACTAAGCTAATGAAGGTTTCATCTTGTTCCTACTTGTGCAAACAGGGATCATGTTGTGCCAATCATACATTAAATGGAACTACACAAGACAATACAATGAACTGTATCCCAACCAGTGCTTTAACTCTGCTGGAAGTTCTTGATAATCTTTCGATATAATCTCAGCACTGGTAAACAAGAGTGATTTCAACCATACATTTGAAGTGCACAAAAATATATACTATTGTGTGATTCCAGTGAGTGCTTTATCATCTCTTATGGGACTACATGAATAAGCTTTTTTTCTCAGGTCGGTACGGGCCTAAGGCCTTCATCCATATTAGTTTGCTGTCATCTCTATTTGTATCGTGCTACTGTCATGAGAAACTCCTTTATCTTTGCACGTTCAAGTTTTGCAACCTATGATAAATGGCAATGCTTTGAGTGTTGAGTTGAGCTAATTGGCACTAATTAAATAAACTAATACCTCTCTTTAAGCAAGACTACTATGTTGCTAACTTTACCCATTAAGATAATGAGGGTGCTTCTATTTGTTAGTGTATGTTTCATAAACTAGTCCCACTATTACAGTAATCTCACTCTCTCAATATATGTGCCAACAGGGATGCTCGATTTTGGTGGAACTGCACAAAAACTTTGGGTGCTTCATTGCCTCCACAGCTTCCGTCCTTTCCTGTCAGTCGCTAAACTCCGCATGCTTTCTTCCTTTGCTATCAGTCGCTTGGCTTATCTCGGCTTCCAGTCAAAGGAAATAGTAATTGATATGCTACCTCACACAGGTTGGTACTGGTCTTTATCCTGATTATTGTGCCTGTCATATGTATTGGTAATTTGGTATTGTGCTACTGTTTGCCGATTTCATAAAGGAGTAATTTGGAGCCTAAACTCACAAGCAAATCATTACATCGGGTGATTTCAGTAGAACTGCACAAAATGATCAGATGGACAGGTACTTATGCTGCTGCTATGTACTCCAAAGTTCACTCAGACAAGCATCAATGTTGACAAGAAGTGCCTATATTCATTCGAGTATCAACCGGTGTCAACCAATTGTCAAACTCCAAGTGTTAGGAGAGTGAACGCCAAAAATATTGCTTGGTGCATAGCCCAGAAAAATGCAGTCCAGTCTTTGGTCCCAACTTGTGCCTTTTGGTTATCGGCACATATGGTAGCGAACTATATGGCATGGAGTCTAAAGATTCCAGAAAAGTTGGTTGACGCGTATATTCATCTTGCACTTAATCAGTCTGCACGCCAAGGATGCTCCATTTCAGTTGAACTGCACAAAAAATTTGGGTGGTTCATTTTCTCAACCGCCTCCTTTCTCGTCTTCAATGTAGAATTTTGGCGAGATACAGGACCAAGATGACCCAGTAAACTGGTTGGATGAAAGTAGTGGCCAAGTTGCTCAAACCTCCCTCGGCACGAGGCCACTATTTGAGGATAAACCTACAAGAAAAGTTCAGATTGTCTGTGCTGCCTCTTATGTACTCGAAAGTTTACTCGTACAAGAACTAATTTTAGCAAGAAGTACCTCCGATTGAACACCATTTACCAGTCTGTACCCTAGGTAATTAAAGTTCATCCATGGATCATATTGGCTGTGATCTCAATCATTTGGATGCATAAACATACTGAACATGTGTATATCTAAATCTTTTTGTAAATTATGTATGAATATTGTCGTGTGATCTATCAATCATTTGGATGCATAGATATGTTGAGCTTGTGTATATATGAATCTTTTGAGTTGTTGATTGTGAATGTTGGCTATGGATATGAACGTGTCCTGTGAACCTGAGTTTGATATGAATGTTTACCTTTTCTATTGTATTTGTGTGTGAACTTGTTAGTATGCCTACTGTGGGGTATAAAACGCAGGTCTCTTATAAAAGTAATGCTGTGTCCAATTTATGTTTTCCCTTCTAACCACATTATATATATTTATATTATTACTATTATCATATATTTTATAGAGACTTATATATACATTATAAAAACATCTCAACTTATAAAAGTAAATGTTTAACGGAAGTTGGCAAGGAAAATCCTGGTTGTTTTTGACTCACAGGCAAGGAAAATACTGGTGATTGTGTACAAAAGCTTGCGAAGATTTTAAGGACCAATATTGATGAGAAGTATTTCCGGACGGAGGGAGTATATATAACGAGCCCACCTAATACGTGTATTTCAAGGAAGTGCAAATGGGCTGGGATTTCATAGAAAATATAAATGGGCCTGATTGACGTGAAATTATTTGTTCACCCAGCCTAGCAAATGGACTGTACATTCTAGAAAACATGGGTTAAATATATGCCACATTTTTGCATACTGACATGTGGGCCAATAGGTCGAAGCCTACGCAGGGCGTTGTCAACTTGGTCAACAAATGATTGTGTCATCCACAGCCATTGGATTTATATCCAACGGCCGGCATGCACCTTCAATCTCTCATCTTCTTCCTCCAGCGTCCCCGGGACCGCCTGGTCCGGCCTCCGGCGGCTAGCGGCTCTGCTTAGCACGCATCGCTGCAAAGCGCTACCCCACCGCCAGCTAGGCTATCCCTCCACCCCTCGACACCTCCTGTTATTCTCCACAGACTACAGCCCCACGCCGCAACAGAACCAGTTATAACCCTTCTCCTCCTCTCAATCTGCGACTCCACTACCGTGTTTTCCCATCTATGTGTCGTTCCCGTCCGGGGCCTCGCCGTCGTCCACCGCCTCGCTGCGTTCGGTGCGGCGTGGTCAACAAACGAGAGTCATCGGAAGAGGACTTTACGTGGAGAGCCTGACGGCTGGGACCTATGAGGTCCATGGTCGCACGCAAGGAAAGTTCCTCCTTATTAAGCTGAAAAAATGTTTCCTCCACCTAACAGCTGGGACCCACCAGCTGTATCTTCGCACGGAAGGATGTGCCTCCTTGTTTTGCGAAAAAAATATTCATCCCGTTGACAGCTGGGACCCATCAGATTTGGTGACTGACTTGTGGGCCTACTAAGCGGACGTGTACGCACGGCTTTATCAACTTAATCAACAAATGATTCTAGCAGCTGGACCGTTGGATGTTAATCCAACAGCCGTGCTCCTTCTTCAACCTCAGTTCTTGCTCCTGTCTCCCGTGGGCGGCACCGCGGCTATGCTGCCGCGCACCTAAACCAGTGAAGTTTCCGACTCCTCTCCATCTGCGACTCCACTTCAGCTTAATAAATAGTAACGTCTTCGGTTTTAGCCCGGTTTTTCATAGATTAACCAGGCAATTCTCTTCTTCTTAATTAATCGATGAGGCAATTCTTTTGCCTTCGTTTCGAAAAAAATAGTAACGTATAACTAAGCCAGTTAGTTAGATGCGTACACTTGGTGTAGTAGGATCTTTATTTAGTTTGATGCATACACTTGTTCTTTTTTGGTAGCCCTTTTGTAATGATGGCTGATGTTTGGTTTGGAAGAGAGAGTTGCGTCTTCACTCTTCTGGCCTGCTTACTGCTTCTGTTGCACCCCCAGCCCTGGTTGCTGCTGCTGCTGCTGTTTTCAATGTACAATCAGTAGTATATTTCGTCTGTTGGTTGAATAAATGTGTTGTTAGAACGACAAACACAATGTTTTAGAAGTCGTTGCACGGTTCGATCCTTTAGTGCCCCGTACCGTACGTAGCGCATACTATTTATCGTATGGAACACATTTTTTTGAAACTCGGAACACATTTTCCACTTGTTGATAACATGCAGTCCACTGATGAAGGCCCAATAGAGAAGCCCATAATTAACTGGAAGGGAGGCTCTCACATGAATCCGGCCCAGGTACATGCTCATGGTCCCCTAAACATAAATAAGTAAATAAATAAAGTTAAATGCTCATGCACCAGTTCTTTGGGAAAATAGGTAGCCCAGTATTTCTTTTTGAAGAATACCCAAGCTAGGCCTATTTGTTTTCTCCGAATTACTGGGCTGCAAATCTTTCAAGACGGGGAGGGATGCATTCCGGCCTGGCTTAAGAGTATGGTCAATGTCTGTTAAAAGTAATATCAAAAGGGGTTGAAAATTCCAAAAAATATATAGCAAATGGGATATAAGTTTCTTTTTTTGTTTTTGTTCTTCACTGATATCTTATACGTATTTCATTAGATTTAACATGATATAGTACTAATTTATTTTTAAATTTGTTTTAGTATGGCTATTAATTTTTTGATTAAGAATATTTCGTTCCCCAGCAAAAATTTGCGAATTTTCAAAATTTCCCACATATTTAGTTAATTTTTTGACCCTGGTACTGACCAGAAAATGGCCAGCAATTCTAAAAATGGAAAACGGCCTGCAATAAATTCCATATGAATTAGAAAATGAGTAAAAATTATAAAAATAATAGCAAATGGGTTGTACACGCCACAGATTTTGAGGCTGACTTGTTTACGCAAGGCTTTGTCAGTGAACACACGATTCTAGCAGCAGTTAGTGTTGGATGTCCATCCAACGGCCAACGTGCTTCTTCAATCTCTGATCTTCCTGCTCTAGCCGCCTAAACTAGCGCCGGCGGGACTACCTGCTCCCTCCTCTTGTGGCCCGCTATGATGCCGCGCAGGCTTCCCCGGCCCACCCTACTCCCTCCGCTGGCCTGGCCGCACGCAATCAACTGCCTCCTTATTACGCGAAAAAAATGATTCCTCCCACTGACATCTGGGGCGCACCGGTTGGGAGGCTAACCTGTGGGCCTACTAAGTTGACGCGTACGCAGGGCTTGTCAACTTAGTCAACAAACGATTCTAGCAGCACTAACCATTGGATTTGAATTGAACAGTCCTGCTGCTTCTTCAATCGATGCTCTTCTTGCACCAGCCTCCCAAACTAGCGCCGGGGAGACCGCCTGCTCCTGCCTCCAGTGGCTGGCTGTGCTGCCGATGAGGCCTCATTGCCCCCTACTACTCCCACCGCTAGCCAGGCCCTGCGGCAACGGCAGCCTCACACCGCAGCCGAACCAGTGAACCCTCGTACTCCTCTCCGCGTGGGCATCCACTGCCGTGTCTTCCCCGGCTCCGCGTCGTCCCCTTCCTAGGCCTCACCGTCGTCCACCGCCTTGGTGCTCTCGGCGTGGCGTGGTCAACGTGGTCAATGATATTCCATCGGAAGAGTATTGTACGTGGAGAGGCTGACAGCTGGGTCCATGGCCACAACCCAGTTTTTTTGTGATTTGCCAAGTAAGTCGCTTTGTCAGGCCTGTTGGGATGCAAATCTTTCAAGACGAGGAGAGCTTTCATTCGGCTGGCCGAGAAAATGGCCCATCAGTAATGAGAAATGGGTTGTACATTTTTAAAACACATCAAACCGACAATTAGTTTCAAATATCTTTTTTTTCATTTCGAGATTTGGAATTACATTAATTTTTATGCGTGGAGAATTTGTTGGATTTATATTGATATACATTTTTTAAAATCAGTTTGAATGTGAGTCAAAATCTCGGGATTAAAAATAGTTCGGACCATACCGAAATATGCAAAATTTCGTATAATTTTTTAACCGTGGCCACAATATGGGTTGTAATGCTAACAAAAAGAATATGGGCTCCAAAAAAACCTTAATAATTAGCAAATGGGCTGTAAATTATTAGAAATACTGGTAGATGGGTTGTATGCTGTTTTCCACAGATTTGAGGCTTTCCTAAAAAAAGGTTGACGCACAAGCAGTGACTGTTGGATGGCCATCCAACGGCCGTCATGCTTCTTCAATCTCTGTTCTTCCTGCTCCAGGCGCTCAAACAGGCGCCGGCGGGACTGCCTACTCCCTCCTCCCCGCGGCCGGCTCTGCTACCGCGCAGGCCTTACCGCCCCACCGTACTCCCATCACTGGCCTAGCCATCCCTCTACTCACACGCACCTGTTGTTATTCTCCGGCGACGGCAGACGAACCAGTAAACTCTCGTACAGTCGTACTCCCCTTCACGTGGGAAACAACTGCCGAGTCTTCCCTGCCTTCGTGTCATTCCCTTCCTAGGCCTCACCGTCGTCCACCGCCCTGGTGCTCTCGACGCGGCCTGGTCAACGTGGTCAACGACCGACATGCATCTGAAGTGGACTTTACATGGAGAGGCCGACAGCTGGGTCCACGGCCGCACGCAAGGAAATGCCTCCTTATTACGCGCAAAATAATGATTCCTCCACCTGACATCAGGGACCCACCGAAAGGGCCTCTATATTTCGCGAAAAAATGTTACCACCGCTGACATCTCGGACCCACCAGCTATATCTTCGCACGCAAGGAAGTGCCTTCTTATTACGCACAAAAAAATGAATACTCCCCCTATTAGCTGGGACCCAGTATAGTGGCAGGCTGACTTGTGGGCGTACTAAGTTGACGGGGACGAAGGGCTTTGTCAACTTAGTCAATATGCATGATTCTAGCTCCAGTGACCGTACGATGTCCATCCAACGGTCGTAGTGCTTCTTCAACCTCTGGTCTTCTTGCTCCAGCCGCCTAAACCAGCGCCGGTCGTGCCTCGTGCTCCTGCCTCCCGTGGCCGGCTACAATGCGGCGGAGGCCTCACCGCCCCCTACTACTCCCATAGCTGGCTAGGCCATCCCTCTACTCACCCACACCCCCTGTTATTCTGCGGCGACGGCAGCCTCACACCGCAGCGAACCAGTGAACCCTCGTACTCCTCTACGCATGGGCATCCACTGCCACGTCTTCCCCAGCTCTGCGTTGTCCCCTTCCTAGGCCTCGCCGTCGTCCACCGCCCTGGTGCTCTCGGCGCGGCGTGGTTAACATGGTAAAGGAATGGCTTCCATTGGACATGGACTGTACGTGAAGAGGCTGACAGCTGGGTCCACGGCTGCAGCAAGGAAGTGCCTGCTTATTATGTGCAAAATAATTATTCCTCCACCTGACAGCAGGGACCCACCGGACGGGCCACCATATTTCGCCCCCTGACTACTGGGACCCACCAACTACATCTTCGCATGCAAGGAAGTGCCTGACAGTCGGGACCCACCTGGTCGAAGCGTACGTAGTGTTGTCATTCTGGTCGCGAACGTGTACGTACATATATACTGGTGGATGTAGAGGCACGCCCGTGTCGTAGTAGAGGCGGCCAGGGTGCAAGAAAGAAAATACGACCACTATGTGTACATACGGGCGGGGTCTCAAACGCCTACTCGCGCATATGTATGGCCAGGGCTCGTGTACATGGCTGGGTCGGAACGGAGAAACAACGTCGTCGTCGTGTTCATGGGGAGGCAACATAATGCGTCGTGTTCATTGGAAGGTAACGAAATGCGTCGTGTTCATCAGAAGGGCTTGGATGGAACAGGCGATGGAAATGAGGCCTGGCGTACTGCAGAACGGAGGAAACGGCCTTGTGTTCGACCGGCCACGTTTGAAACGGGATCCTGTTCATCGGGAGGGGTCTGGCGTACCGCAAAACGGAGGAAACGGACCTCCTACGGTCGAAATGTGGGTCCTGTTGATCGGGAGGGGTGTGGCGTACCGCAAAACGGAGGAAACGGACTTGTGTTGGAGTGCTACGGTCGAAACGGGGGTCCTGTTCATCGGGAGGGGTGTGGCATACCGCAAAACGGAACTCCACGGGATACTGTTCATCTCCACCGTCGACCTCCTCCAGCCTCCACCTCGCGCTACTCCACCGGCTACTGTTCAACCACCCCTCCACCGTCTACTGTTCATCCAGCCCTCCACACCACGGGGTTCTGTTCAACCACCCCTCCACGGGCACCCCTCCACTGTCTACTATTCATCCAGCCCTCCACACCA